>NW_025109961.1:0-73159 GCF_011392965.1 Frieseomelitta varia
ATTTTTTTTTTTTTTTTTTTTTTTGTGGGGGTGAACTATGAACGACTTTGACTTTTTTTTAAATGGGATGCATTTTTAAATGAATCGATCGATGTGATTCGATGAATAATATTGTATATGTATTATATATACAATATTTATGCTATTATATATTATTTGTATATATAATTTTATTATTGTAATAATACTTGGGTGTAATTTTTAAATTATACATATGGTTATAATAATGTATATTGTAATACGACGTAGATATATAGACTTCGTGATCGATACATCAGTTATAGTAGTAAAAATTGTAATTGCTAGTATAGTAATTACAAAGTAGCAATTATAATGTCATAATTTTTACACTATTGTGCACAATATTTAATATATAATTCGATTATAAGACACGAATATTATTTCAATTATTTAACACAGAATTGAAGTGCCGCGAACGAAATGAAAATTTCACAATAGCCTTCTAAATTTCTTTAAATGAATGAATAAATGACATATAAACTGTTGATTTCTTGAAGCACTTGAAAACAGCATGAAAACACAACAATGCGCAACACGTGAATAATACATGCAAAAATATATAAAATATTCTTTGTAATATTTAACAGATAAAACGATTCTTTGCCCAATTTTCCACGATATTAAAACTTATAACATTTCTAGAATCCATTTCTATACAGGTTGATTCATATTAAGTGTTGGAATCCATTTTCTCGAAATTCGTAGCAGATGTTAATAAATTTTTTTTTCTCCTTAAATTAGGCAGTCAAAACAAACTCATTTTCTTTTCAAGTAGAACACTACATTATTTTCTCTTTTCCTTTAAATTTTACTATTACTTGCTGTTATAAGATTACTATAGAATTTATCTGAAACATTTTTTATTATTCTACACAACTCAGAATTCATTTTATATTGTATTAATATTTTTGTTAAAGAGACTGATCTTGAAGAATAGGAAATTTTTTATTTATTGTCATTACAGAATATTATTATTGCTATAGAATGCTGTTATAAGATTACTATAGAATTTATCTGAAACATTTTTTATTATTCTACACAACTCAGAATTCATTTTATATTGTATTAATATTTTTGTTAAAGAGACTGATCTTGAAGAATAGGAAATTTTTTATTTATTGTCATTACAGAATATTATTATTGCTATAGAATGCTGTTATAAGATTACTATAGAATTTATCTGAAACATTTTTTATTATTCTACACAACTCAGAATTCATTTTATATTGTATTAATATTTTTGTTAAAGAGACTGATCTTGAAGAATAGGAAATTTTTTATTTATTGTCATTACAGAATATTATTATTGCTATAGAATTTATTTGAAACATTTTTTCGTTGTTCTACGCAAACAAAATAAAAGATTTCGTGTCATCCTCCATCCAGTCTCTCACAAACGATGTTTAAATCTACCACTACCTGCGCGTAACACGATCTAAAAGCTTCGTCAACGTGGACTAATTCATGATTCGTACTCTAACGAACAAGATTAAAAAGTCTCGTTTCCACTGGATTTTCAGAACGTCTGTTTACTCGGTTACTTTCTTCGCTCCGTATCCATCCGAGACCAAGATAGTTTAAGACAACTTCTCCTCGTGCAACAGCCCAACTTTCTTAATTCAATTATCTCGATTGTGAAATATGTTAACAGAAGGATCGGACTAGTTGCGTTTTTATTTCGCCGAGAGCCAACCAACTGCCCGTAAGAAACGAAAAGTTGTAACTTATCGAGCACGGGGTTTACTCTAATTGTAAGAGATCTGCGGCATGCGGTGACGTGTACATACGTTAAGAAATGATCTTCACGTTTAGGATCCTCTCGTCGAAGCTGTTGTACGATAAGAACGAAGGTTGCAACGCACAGTCGCGCCGGAGTTTCGGAAGTTTTCGCGAAGGGTCGCGAAGCCAGGATAACGCAGAGATCACACAGGTTTGCGCATGAGGGCGCGTGCTCATCGGCCAACAGCTCGCGAACAATGTTCCACTCGTAAGATGTTCACAAACATTTTGTAACCACCGCGCGAACTTTTCGTGAATGTTCCTCGTAACGGGAGTTCGCGAATAGTTGTCGAACATCTGCAGCCACAGTCTATACTACGTCACGTGTGCATTCGTCAAATTTCGAATATTCAAAACACGGGGTGGAAGAAACGTCCCGGAGTTGGTGAACTTTAATATTGCCAACGTTATGGAATATAATATAATTTTAAGTATTTAACCAAGAAATTAATTGGCCACTTGCGCTGGCCCAAATGATTGCGGACCATAACGAGTGACCGAACCGTATATACAATAATTCGTCGTTTTCCCTTTGACCTCGTCGGTATGACGATCGCTGGATAGAAATTATTGAGAGGTAATAAATTTATTATTTGTCTTGTTAATTTTGTTTTACTTAAATATACTTAAAACTGAGAGAATATTGCAATTTTGGGTCTAAATTAAGGGTCTAAATTTGAGTAGTTTGTGTTAGATCACGGAAATTCAGGGCATTTGATTTTATTTGAAAATTTATTTTCATTTAGTCGAGTAATTTCTTAGATAACGAGGATTTAGTTAGGGTATTTGATTTCGTTCTATATTACTTGTAGTAAAGATTGGTAATAAAATTAAATGAAATCAATGATTCTAAAATTAACTAATTTACAGATTATCAGAATTTGGGGCATTTGATTTTATTTTACATATAATAATTAATAACAGAATTACATATAATAATTGATATCACTGGATAGAAATTATTAAATATACTCAAAACTGAGGAAATATTGCAATTTTGAAACAAAAAATCGATCGTCACGATCTTGAGAATGTTTGTGAACAATTATTACATATAAAATAAAGCGAGTGAAATATATTCTAATGATAATAATAATGACAAGAAAAAAAACGCATTTTTTATACTTTAACACAACTACAGTAATGTGATAGCAACTGTGATAGGTTTTGTGATTTATAATAAACATAATGTGTTTAAAAGTATAGATAAATAAATAAATCGAAACAACGATCTTGTGAAAATCTGTAAATAATTATCACATGTATAGTAAAAAAAAATAAAATATATTCTGATGATAATAGTAGTACTAATAATAATAATAATAGAAGAAGAAGAAAACACATTTTCTATACTTTAATGTAACTACAATAGATTTTGTGACTTACTCTTTCAATTTGTTTGTTTTAACCAACATATAAATTAACGTCTATAAAATGTTCCAAATTTCAAATTTGGTGTGACTGATTGTGTCTTACAACATAATATCTTGTTACATAAAATAAACAGGGCTTGAAAATAGTTGCAAGAATCCAAGTAATTATCCAATAGTTATGATTCTTCTATTATATCGTATATTGTGCGAATTGTTCTACATAAAGTAATACACGTGCATGAGCTATTTCTCAAATCGACTAATTCCATAAAACAAACACTAGGAAAATTAATAAAATAGCATCTATGTTTTTTTTTTCTTTTAATTTCTTCTCAAACTTAAACCCAAATAAACACTGTAACGATATACAAAAATAATCACAATTTGCTTCTGAAATAATTTAAAAAAATTTTTGTCGCTTAATGGTGTTGAGCCTAATTTATGTAAATATCTAATAAATCTTGTATGAAAAAATAAACATCGATCACGTGCTTGGATATAGTACATTGAGTATATTTATTGAGTAGAATTAGAATTTAGATAATCCTGAGAACATTGAATTTTTAGGTAATTACTAAAAAGTATAATATGATTAAAAATTGATTAAAGAACGGAGATCGTACGTTGTTAATTTATATAGTCGAGCAAATCCTTTAATTAAATTATTCTTTCGAAAATGACAGATTCTCTTTAACGAACTCTACACTCTTTAATCTTGCACACCGAAATTCGTGTCCTGGATCCGATGTCTGGAATGGTGAGAGTGATCGATCGCCGGAAACGCAAGTATTTATGCTGATGAAGTGTCCTACGGATTCTTATCTTGATGGAAATATGAAAAATGGTGTGACGAGATTGGAAGATGGCAATACTCTTCTTTAGATACTGATCTGACTAACTGACAAATTATTCTCAAATAATTCGCAGGACAGATTATACGTCTGCTGTGAAATTCTCGCAAACAGTAAATTAAAATAATATTTGTACACACTCTTTCTCTAAAACATCTTTACATATGGGAATAAATTCAATATTTTTAACTTGACGAAGAAAAAGTATTAGCTACTAAGAATCTGTAACTAATGATGAAAAATATGGTTTGGAGATGTTTGTCGTCTGATGGAGGACGAAACTGTACATTTATCGAGGGAGCAACGGGTGCTCAGTAATATATAAATATGTTGTGCGATAATTAATTACAAATATTTTAACTGCCACGTGAAATTTATAACTAACTGACGAATTATTCGCAAATAGCAGCAGGTTATATTTGTATGTCATAAGATACTCGTATACAGTGGGTTAAATATTCATATACACCCTTTCTTTAAAATATCTTTACGTATGTATATTATATTTCATTATAAACTGTAGTTGTTCTCCGATGGGAATAAATTTAATATTTCTGACTTGACGAAGAAAAAGTATCAGCCACTGAGAATCTGTAATGATGTAACTAAAAATATGGTTTGGAGATGTTTGTTGTCTGATGGAGGACGAAATTGTCGAGGGAGAAACGGGTGCTCAGTAATATATAAATATGTTGTGCGATAATTAATTACAAATATTTTAACTGCCACGTGAAATTCATATATCATTATTTTGTTTGTGAGTTGTAACATTTAATTTTTAGAACACGTTACGTTACAGTAAAAGTATATTTTTCATTTTGTAGCATTATATAGTTACTCGTGCGATTTAAGATTTCCTGTCAGTGATATTTATCTTATTTTGAATCACATTACAATATTTATAGCGATGGTTATGCCAGTTACTATCAGTGTGTTAAATTAAGCGTGAACGAGACATTTTACTCTCAACACTGATAAAGTGACCATAAAAGTAACCCTGAAGCATTACTATAGTATTGTATTGGACAAATATAAGTTTAATTGACAACTGACAATGTGAAAATTGAAAAACAAGAGTAATCAATGCACGACTTAGAAAAATGGAGAAAAGCAATATTGATACACATGATATTTATTGTACAATATATTATTCAATATTAATACCCATGATAATATATTGTACAATATATTATTCAGTGATGAGAATAACTATATTAATATATTTAATACCTGTAATACAAGTATATTTAATACTTGAGAAAATATTAAACACAAATTTCACACGTGATAAATATAAAATGAAATAATAATATATTTCTCAACTAAATCATAAATGCTGTAAATACTTTTTGACTATGAAATTCTCGTTGTTCTTCTTTATATCACATCATTGAACGTTCTAAAGGACTGTACATGTGTGTGCTAAAAAAAGAGAAATTGAAACATATACTTGGTATTACTGTGTAAAAATATTTATTTTTTCCACGCTGTACAGAACAAAACACATTTCAAAAATCGCGAACGATCGAGGAACGCTACACAAACAGTGTCAGAAACAATGTAAAACTCCTAGAAAAAATGTTAACAATAATTAAGAGGTCAGGACAGTGTGAAATTTTCAAAAAATCGAATTTTTTTTTCTTTTGTTTGGAATAGTAGTTTAAAGTCTTAGAAATAAGATACAAAAGTAGCCTTTGAAACTTATTTTAGGTATAATAATAAATCCACGGGTACAGAATAATTGAATTTGCATCACTGTTTACAACTTTAAGCAGTATTATAAATTGTAAATTGTGTGATTCAAATATTACTTTTGATGAATCGAATATTAGGGGACTTGGATTCAATTTAGTTGTGTATTGTATGAACTGTGAGCCGCGATATATAAGTAAAGGATACGTATGAGAAATGACGTTCTGAAACTTTAAACGTGTTTTTCTCGAAACTAGATTTAGAAACGGTGTGCAAGATATCTCGGAATCTAACCGACCGATTACTGTGAAACTTGGTACGTATCTTTAGTGTAACATTTTCTAGGGATTGACAATCGAACATTTTTTAAATTTTTAACAATTTCGAAAAATATAAACAAAAAACGTACAAATTTCTGGCATAAATTCGATACATCAAAAACAAATAGCTGTTATTTTTATAATTTACACAGAAATGAAAATGTTGGATCGTCAATCCCTAGAGCTAATCCTGTTTGGCTGGAACTATGCACACTGATAGGCAAATGTTATGTAAAAAAAGTTATGTAAAAGTATGCCGTTAAAAAGCTAAATACGAGCTTTCTTTTTTCTTCTTCTTTAATGTTGCCTTTTACAGTTCATAATCTGTTAAAATAAACCACAATAGTTTCTTTTTACTAGCCCTCCAATTTATACGTAATTTTTAGGCCCGTCACGCTGTCCTTTTCACCAGAGCTCGTGAAAGCCAAGTTTCCCAAAATTCCGAACAGTTCAGAAATCACGAGGGAAAACACGATGCTCGTCTGGAAACGAGCCCGGTGGGTGGGTGTTTCTTGATGAAATTTTCGTAGGACGCGGCTGCAGCGGGACGCAATTAGAGAAACAAAACGTAGAGAGAAGCTGAGAAAGGAGAGAGAGAGAGAGAGAGAGAGAGAGAAAGAGAGAAAGTTGGCCAGGCACGAGAGAGAACACACATAGAGGAAAGGCAGTCACCGAGAAAAGAGGAGACAGGGAGAAAGAGAATGAGAATGAAAAGCTTTGCATGCCCATGTGCTCCCCTCGTAACGCTCGCTAGGCAACGTACGAACGCTTTGACTAACGAACCACGAATGTCGAAGGTGCTCGTAGATAAACGCGTCGCTGCACCTCTAGTTACATCATGCATTACCATACTACTTGCAAATCCATGACAGCCCGATGAATTTTCTACTTGTTCTCTCTCTCTCTCTCTCTCTCTCTCTCTCTCTCTCTCACGAAAAGAAAAAAAAAAGATACACAGACACGGCAAACTGCTGGAACATCGTGCGCCTCTTTCAAAGGTGTGCGCGCTCTCTCGAAGCTGAGAGACTCGTTATTGGTAGCTGATTCCTCTCTGACGGAATGCCGGTTTGCTTTGCCGTCGCTTTTTACCCACTGTTTCTTTCGCAGACTTGTAATTTCAGCCGGCGACGGCGAAAGCTTCGCCAATTGAAATTCGCTAGAACCCGTTCCTATCAATCCCCCCCCCCTCCCCCTCCCCCTCGTAATAAGAAACTTTCGGCGATGAAAAATCACGCAACAATACGAGTCTCGAAGCGTGAAGTTTCTTCCGCTTTGACAGTTTGCCTCTGTTCGAAGATGGCTTCACGTCGCGTAGGATTTACGTCATAGGACGTAAGCTTTCCCCCGTTTTCTCGAAAATTTATCAAAATTCAATTCGTCTGTGGAAAACTTGCACAGACTCCCATTTGTGAAACTTGTACGATTTCCATTTTTTCCTCGTTTCCGTCATTTCGTTCGTATGGATTTTCTGAATCTTGGTCGAAATTAGTTAGATAATTATGTAGATAAAGTGAATCAGATAATTAAGTTGATATAGATAAAATAGTTAGATAATTAGATAAAAGTTAGCTAGGAATAGTTAGAAATTCGATAAAATAGTGAATAGGAAGCTATGCTTACTTATCTCAAAACCGAGAAAATGAGAGAATACTTTATTTCACGAAGAACTTGTAAATTTTAAAATATCAGTGCCTATACTAGCAATCATTTCAAATTGCACGAGTATTGTAAAATATTTTGTATGTATATTACAAAATACATAATATGATATAATATATAATATATATATATAATAAATAAATATAACATATATATATAATATATAAATAAAAATAAAAAGTGTGCGATAATATATAATATATAAATATAATATATATATATAATATATGATATATAAATAAAAATAAAAAGTGTGCGATAATATATAATATATAAATATAATATAATATATGATATATAAATAAAAATGTGCAAAGAATTTTAAACGAGATATATATTTTTTCTCTGTATTCCTGAATTTTTAGCGAATTGCAATCCAATTTACGATTCGTTTATTACTGGACCTCGACACTTCATTTTACCACACGCGTTAATTGTAAATCCCCGATTTATTTTATTTCAACCTCAGGGCTAAAATTAAAAATGAAACGCAAAATGAATACTATTCCCGACAAACATTTCTCAACGATAATATCCAAGAAACACCCACGCTATGATTTCTTCGTAACATAAATACAATTTTCGAAGGATATACATACTTTGCAACTAATATAAATTTATTGCAGTAAATCATTAAAATTATTGCAATAATTTCACACACGTTATACATACATTACACAATTTACATTAATAAATATATCAGTCAACATAAATTTGGCAATTTTTCTATCGTACGATTAAACGGAAATAAAATTTCCCATCGAATTAATTGATCGTGTCACAAATTTATACGATTAATTGAAACAATAATACGTTAAAAGTCACGCTGCAGTACGCTGTACTTGTTTAACGAGGACGAGGGAAAACAAAAAAAACCCTTGAATTAGCAAGTTTTATTACTTTCCGCAGTTAACTTTACCCTTCCTCGCAATTTTCGAATTAATATTTGTAAAACAAATATCCCGTTGGAATGGGACATCCCGTGGAGGAGGCGTTATCCTCTCGGCGTTCTCCGTCTGAATAACTTCAGAACTTGAAAAGGGCGTAATCACTTGCAATAACATCCAGAAAGTTAGGCAGGACGAAGAATAATTGTCCACTTTAATTCCTTGCTTAATTCATTAATGTTGTCTCTGCAATTCATTTCGATGGTAACGAAGCCTGTTTTTCCCCCGCGTCTTTTTTTCTTTTTTCAGTTAATTCCTTTTTCCAATTCAACTTCGTGAATCATCTCGAACGTGTACTTATCATTATATCGGAACTGTTTTCTATTTTCGCTTCTGGATTTCAGTTTGTACGCTCTCGTCGTTGATAATGTTTCGAGGAATGAAGAAGGAGCGAGAGACATTTCCCGATTCGCAATGGTTTCAGAATGTTCTGATTAGATTAGACAATTGCGCGATATCCTGATTAGCAGGATAAACCGGATGTTCACCGAATAAGAAAACTGTATGCTCCCCAGTTTTCTTATTTCTGCAATTTTTATTTCGTAAAGAATATACATTAATTCTTCGTAAATAAAGTGAACAATATTTTTCTCTTATTAATAACGTTATCACGCGTTTCTGAAATTCTCGTCGTCCAAGTCTGATATATTTCAATAAAAGTGCAATGAAGTAGTTAAGTTTTCTGAGATTATAAAGGGGAGATGCTTCAATATTCAAATCTATTATAGATTCAGCCGTGAAGAAAATTTTCCAACGTTCTCGCGGATTGTGGATAGCATTTTCTAGGGAATTTTTTTCGGTGGTTTTCTGAAAAATTTTTAATTTTATTGACATCTACAGAACTTGATATTTTACTTTTTAAAAGTCACTCCATGAGAAATTCGAAATGTGAAAAAAAGAACTTGAATTTTCATCAATTCACGAAAAGAAATAGAAATATTTGCAATATTAAAATGATCAGAGATAAATTTAATTTGTTTCTGCAATTTAATTTGTTTCTCCAAACAATTCCTGTTATTTTCAAGTGCGTATTTTCTTTGTTCGTTTCGTCGCCCTAAAATATTCTAAAATTACAATTATATATAAATATAAATATATATACATAAATAAATATATATATTATATATATTATATATAATTATATATATAATTTTTTTATATAATATATAATTTATTATTTTAATTTATTTAATTAATAATTTATTATTTTATTTATTATATTTTATATGTAACGTATAATTATATATATATATATATATATATAACTTGTTTATATAATATATAATTTATTATTTTAATATATTATTTATTATATTTTATATATATAATACATAATTTATCATTTTAGTATATTATTTATTATATTTTATATATATAATATATAATTTTTTTTTACCTAAATTTTACCATACATAGCAAATCGATTTTTTTTTCTACACGACGAGTATAGAAACTTCGACATTGAACAAAAAAAATTTCATCGTTTCGTAACAAGTGTGCTCTTGACATAAACGCTTAAGGGATTAAAGTGTTCGCGGGGAAGACATTTCAGCTGGCCCCGGAGAGCTCAGTATGAATTTCAACGAATCGTAGAATCGATCGTGACGGTTACCGGGGCGCGCGCGGAAGTTTCACGACAATGACTACGGCAATTCAATAAATGGACATATCATGTACCATATCAAAAGAACCACCGCGAAACTTCCTTGTTGCAACTTCGAACTCTCTTCTTCCGCGGAATACTTTGGGCGGAAGTGCGCTTCCAAAATAGATACAACTCGCGGAATTTCTCGTCGCGTCGAGAGTATTGTTCATCGCGCTTGAAATCCCCCCCTCTCTTTCATCGCCACCTCGTCGACATAAAATCTTCTCGAATTTTAATGAAACGACGATTTCTCGCGACTCGACTTCAAGAACGTCGAAGTGACGGAATTTTAACCTGTTAATCGCGCAGTTGGAGTTGAATCAATTTTCAATTTGTGTTATTCTGAAAAATCAACAATTTTATACGCTGCTCAGATTCGCTATCATTGAGCTAAACGTTCGTAATTTTCTTGTTCGAAAAGAAGAAACCAAGGGTGAAAAAGTTTAATAAATAATATATAGATAATATATAATATATAGATAATATGGTAAATTTAGAGATTTAATTCGCATTAGCAAATTACTAAAAAAAAAATATATACACCTGATTGTTACGTAATTATTAAGCGATTGAACCATTTTATATATGTTGACATGTAAAGAGTATTTTGAAAATAAATAAAAATATTCCTCTTCCAAATAAATTTCTGGAAATTAGAATTTTGTACAACGGGGTTCCAACAATTTTTGCCGTGCGTAGTTTTTTCAAACGAATCCTTTTATCGTTTTTTTTCCTTTTTTTTACTTCGTTCGATGACGTTGTGGTCTCAAAATATCGTAAAACGTTTCAAATTTACGTGTAATTTTTAGTTTTCACCGAAAACTTTAATTGAAATATGGATTGAACATTGAAATTGAATTTCACGTTGAGTATCGAGTACAGTTGCCAAAGCGCGGTTAACAGATTAATAGAGAAGTAAAACATTTATTTACTCTTTATTCTATTAAAAAATTTAATGTTCGAACATCACACTATACGAAAAATTATCGCTCTATACGTTGAATTAAAAAATTTATGGCAGTTAGTAGAAACGTGAATCTTATTTATTCAATGCATGTATCATATATAGCTTTTTGCATTTAAAAAGAAAACTGAATTAAATTAAATAGTGAAAAAATTTGAAATCGCAAAATTCAATAAAATTTTTTATTCAATTGCATAAATAATATGTATAAATTAGTGTAAATAATATGTATAAGTATGTATACATTAGTGTAAATAATATGTATAAATACGTATAAATTAATGTAAATAATTAATAAAAAATTAATAAATATGTATAAATTAGTGTCTAAAATATATGGAATTTATTAATTTGGTCATTATTCGAATTTCTGCGATTTTAAATTTCGCCATTACTTAATTTACTAATATTTACTAATATACCTAATTAACCCTTAATTTATTAATACACATAACTAAATATTTTACTTAACATAATTTTTTGAGTAAAAAGCGATAAATTAAATAATGGTGAAATTTAAAGTCACAAAATTAATGTTATTTGTCCATTAATCTAATTTCTGCGATTTTAAATTTCATTTTTCTCATAAAGGAATAAAAAAAAAAAAAAACTATACAGATAAAAGCAAATATAAATAAAATATGTATATCTAAAAACCAGAATAAATATTTTAATATATTAAAAAACGACGAACACCTTTTTCGAACGATACAAAAATCACTGCACGTGTGCTGGATCCAAAACTTTTAAATTGGTAAATAACGAACGAATTTCCGTAGAATTCTGTAGATAAACTAAATCCTTATCGTTTTAACGTTCAGATGAACAAAGGTAAAGCCGAAGTCCAGTTCTTGGCCGAAGTCAAATGAAAGTTTTATTGTCGGAAATTCGGTCAATTTATTTAAAGCGATTGTGAGAAAACTGTGGATTTCTATTTCTTTGCGGGTACTGTTAAACTTGTTCAATAATTGAACTGAATTCAATTCATGTCGTCCGGACAAGAGTCTATCAAATGAAAAAAAGCTTGTTAAATTTTCAGTCGACGGAAAACGATTTTTTATAATGGATGTTATTTCAAACAGCACCGGTGCATATTAATGCGTCTATTGATAATTTAGCGAGATGAAAGTACAAAGTCGCGGCTTATTTAAAATCAGAAATAAGACAAAAGAAAAAAGGGGGAAAAAAATGGAGAAACTTGAAACGTGCGTTTTCTTTCAAAATTCCTTAGAAATGTATATCCAAAAAATAAATACTTAAATAAACGTTATAGAATGAATTACTGCAGACGTAGTTTTCATCTAACGACATATAAAATACGTAACATCAGTTATCCTTGGAATGATCACATTGACTAAATATATATATTAATCTATGGCCAAAAGAACTTTTGTTGTTTAGCAATTATAAAATTATAAACGTACGCGATAGAACAAAGCTATCGTATATAATATATTATAAACTAAATTTATGTTCAAAATATCGTAATAAGATCCTTGGAAGAAAAGTATTAAAGAAATGTGACGAACCAGAGGAATATAAAAACACGTGGAGAAATATATCTCAACATATACTACACGCTAATACTTTTTACTTACAAGTTTTACGTACTGTGTAACAAATTCTGTATACACGTGACAAATTAATGTAAATTTCTTTGCCTCTTAATTCGAAACGAATACATTCACTTTTATTTATTATATTTCACGTTACTCTGCTATTTGTATTTTTAAACTAAACCTTTTATTATATATTACATCGTTTGTGTTCATGTTTTTATTCTTTAGCATACCATTATTACTATTTCCTAGATAAAAATTTATGTTTTCTAATATAATATAAATATAAATATTTATATTTCTTAGATAAAAATTTACGTTTTCTAATATAATATAAATATAAATATTTATATTTCCTAAATGAAAATTTATATTTTCTAATATAATATAAATATAAATATTTAAATATATAAATATAAATATTTCCAAAGATAAAAATTTATATTTTTTAATATAATATAAATTATATTTTTTATATTTTTTTATATTTTTTAATATAATATAAAAATTTATATTTTCTAATATAATATAAATATAAATATTTATATTTTCTAGATTAAAAAATATATTTTCAACACTAATCAAATAAAAAAATCGAAAAATTGAAAGATGTTAAGATGTTGAAACAAAAACCACAATGGGGCAAAAATGTGGCCGAGGGACGCAGCCGGGTTAAACGAATTAAGGAAGTAAATAGAAGACTTGAAATACTTCAAAAAACCTAAAATCGTATCGTTAAAAGATATCGCCGAATGGTCTGAAAATTCTTTAACGCCATTTATTCTTGCCTGTTCGCAACGTTATGTGTACTTTAAAGGTTCGGTACAAAAATGTTTGCTCTTGGCAGTAAACTGTACACGTTAGATTCATGGGGAATCTGCATATGAAGTACAGCAATTTCCAGTAAAATACTCGTCGACGGAATTGCGTTATGTAAACGAGACAAGTTGAATTTTTCACCCGTCAGAGATCAAGAATTTTCCTTTTTTTCTTTTTGTTTTCAGAGTCAAACATTTCCCAAAATCCTCTTTCCACGAACTCGTGATTATTGTTCTTGAACTTGAACTATAAATATTCTGGTGAATTTTTTGATCGTGTGGTTTTTAAACAGTTTCGAAGAAGATTGTGATTAACAGAAGAAATGTTCTATCGATAACCGAATAATGTTTTCTGAAGACAGGTGAGGATCAAGAAATCCTCACGAGAACAAGAGATATCGATTGTTAACTCATAATTCTGTATTTTGTGTCAGTATGAAATAACGTATGTATTTATACTAAATTATGCATATTATTATATTATATCATTTATTATATAATACACATAAAATGATTCAATGTACATAGTAACAATAATAATCCATGTTATTTAGAAATTTGTATTAATAAATAATTTAGCACATAATATGACATAATTAGTAATAATACATTATTATTTGTAAGTAGTAGTATGAAGATTCTTTATTTCAAGTTAAAAAGGTTCTGAGTCATTAAAAAAATAAAGATTCCATATTTCAAATCAATGTAAAATAATCTAACGTTCTTTATTCTGAATTATATAAATTATTAGTATTATGTATTATCGTGTTACATAATTTAGAATATAGTACGATACTAAAAACTACTACAAAATTATATAACAATTTGAAATATTTAGAATAAAGAATTTTATGATATGTAATTGTAATATACATATATGTCATAGTATAATTACATATAGTAATATAGAGTACACATTACTATTTGTAAGTAACATAAAGATACTAAATTTTAAATTAAAGGAGTTCTGAGTAATCAAAAAACAAAATTTGGAAATTCTTTTAATTAAACCAACTAACTAATGATAATAAAATTTTCTAAGGTATAATATATTATATCATAATCACGTATAGTATTATTAGCTTATTCGCTCGTTTCAGAACAAACGAAATTAATCTCATTTCAATTGTTTCTACAAAGAAGATGAAAAAATATATCGTACAACCATTTAATTATTCACAAACAATTAAAATTGAATTTACAAATAATTACAGTTGATTTTATGTAAAACAAATATTTGTAAATAACATAAACATTCTAAATTTTAAATTAAAAGAGTTCTGAGTAATCAAGAAATAAAATTTGGAAATTCTTTTAATTAAACCAACTAACTAATGATAATAAAATTTTCTAAGATATAATATATTATATCATAATCACGTATAGTATTATTAGCTTATTCGCTCGTTTCAGAACAAAACGAAATTAATCTCGTTTCAATTGTTTCTACAAAGAAGATGAAAAAATATATCGTACAACCATTTAATTATTCACAAACAATTAAAATTGAATTTACAAATAATTACAGTTGATTTTATGTAAAACAAATATTTGTAAATAACATAAACATTCTAAATTTTAAATTAAAAGAGTTCTGAGTAATCAAAAAACAAAATTTGGAAATTCTTTTAATTAAACTAAAGAGAGAAATATTCTAAAGATATAACATTATAACATAACCACGTATAGTATTATTAGTTTATTCGCTCGTTTCAAAACAAAACGAAATTAATCTCATTTCAATTGTTTCTACAAAGAAGATGAAAAAATATATCGTACAACCATTTAATTATTCACAAACAATTAAAATTGAATTTACAAATAATTACAGTTGGTTTCATATAAAACAAATATTTAATTATTTATAAACAATCAAAGTTGATTTCAACAGAGAACAACGAAATATTGTTACAGAAGTTCAGCTGTATTTGTGTGCTGACAAACCGTGACAATTTTTGTATTCGAACAACCAGTATTGTCGTCGTTGAAACGGCGATGGGAATTGAAAATATCGCCGATAACAAAGCGCAGTCTGTGCTCCTTTTTCTGAATACTGAAAAACGCTGGCCCGAAAGAAATTCAGCGTTGAACTGGAGCAGTGCTTGGCTCCGATCGATTATCATCTTTTTGCAATCTAGAAAAAGTTTTTCGGAGGACGACGCATTGCAGGAGGTGATGATTTATAGGATGGAGTGCAACGATGGTTATGTGAGCTTGCGGCGAACGTAGAACGTGTACAACTTGCTCCATATTACGACAATTGTTCACGTAAGAGATGAAATAGACGATTATATTAGAAAATAAGTATAATAATTCCCTGGATTTTAAAAATCCCTGAAACTGACCACGCAAAATATCCCAAAGATCAAATAAATAGTACAGAACATAGAAATAACTTCCAACAACTATGCAGTAAATATCCAAACCACCAGAAAGTATACACCGACGCATTCAAAACTAGGCTAGGGAGTTGGATTTGCCATCATCTGCGTAAATAATTTCATCTTCCAAAAGCCGCATCTATCTTCCAAGCAGAAGATTGTGCAATTCTCAAAGCTTTTCACCATACTCAAAACAACAATACTCAATCGTCCATCATTTTTACAGACTCCATGAGCGTAATCAAAGCAATAGAAAACATAAATAGTAAAACAAAATATGAAACCATTCTAAGCATTCAACATATTTTTACGTACCTCGCCAACAATAATAAAGACATAATCATCGCCTGGGTTCCATCCCATCAAAGGTAACGAGGAAGCTGACATAGCAGCCAAAGAAGCAACATCGCCCTCGTCGGATGTCATCCGAAGACGAATTCCTTATCAAGATCTTGTTGTAACATTACATCATGCCGAAAAACAATCATGGAACAAAATATGGAACACCTCCAGAAAAACAAAAACTCATAGTATAACCCAAGATTTCTATCAAACAATGCCTACCAACAACATGAAAAGAAAAGACAGAATAGTCATGACAAGGCTTAGAACAGCACACTGCAAACTCACACATGAGTATCTATTTAAAAAAAAAAACAGAACCATCAATGTGTATCCAATGCAACCGAATTCTATCAAGCAATCATCTTCTATTTGAATGCAGCAAGTACCACGCTCAAAGGCAAAAATACAAAATAACTTCACTGGCAGTCCTGACGTCGCAGAAACACATAGGAAATGTCCTGAATTATCTAAAGGAAACTAACATCTACCATAAGATATAATCGTCTTGAAAAGGAAACAGTACCTAGCCGTCGCTAATGACCAGAAGGTAGATGCGACGTTAATCATAAATTAAAAAAAGAAAAATTATAATAAATATGACATTGTACGATATAATATTACAAAACTTGATTCGTATCGCCGTGAATTAGGTAGTTTTAAATTATTGCGATATAAAATAAAATTCGAATGAATCTTTTTAATTGATGATTAAAAAATTATTAATAATTTAATATATCTTATAATTAAATCTATAAATTGTTAATATTTAATATATCTTACGTCTTACATGATTTTAATAATCTTAACACATACAGTTGATGGATATCGGTAGAAAGATTTTAAGATTTCAAGATTGTTTATTGTCGAAATTTAGGAACGATTGAAATATGCGTTTCTAACCACACTGAAAAGATTTATTATAGATTTGTCGAAATTTCGGCTGCTTGTCAGAAATGAACACGGAACTTGAAAATGCAGGAAATTAAGGTTCCTCAAGTCGCAGTTCGAAATGCGACAAAAATATTAAATACTTAACGAAATATTAATTCCTACTATTAATTTAACAGAAATATCAGAAATATTGCTTCAGTGGAATTGAACTAAGTGTCCAATTATTTACGTACGTCATTATCATTATCTGCGACGATATTCTGATCACACTAATCTTTGCTAATGGACACGTAAAAGACGAATGTGATTATCTAAATAAAATATTACGATATTACCAGTAAGAAAGTATTAGCTCGTTTTAGGAGACATTTTTGCTCCAGTTTTCTGAAATACATACATCGTACGAAAGATTAGGATAACGTAAGCATTTAAACGAACTTTATCGTGCGTGTTTCTCCATCTTTCATCGGAAATTAAACTGATTTTTTTCTTTTTCGACGTGTGCATCAGTACAATTTAAAACTGCACGACTTCATTTCAAAAAACTGAAGCTTTATAAAATGATTAATGACTTTGAAATAGGCACGCCTTGAAATCATACATCTTTCGTAGGTTCTACCGTAGGTTGCAAATTCATAATATTTCTCGCTGCAAACGATGACATAAATCAAAGTGAGACACCTTGTATATTAGAGTATATTATTTATATGTGAAAACATTTCAAAGTACATTTATATTATTCTTATATCAAAATGGATATTACGTTTCCAGCCTCGCACACTCGCAAAAATAAATGTCACAGAGCCACAGAGAGATAAATGTACCTACGTGCAACGGAATACTATAACTTTGCACAAGGAAAATGTATCAAATCGGCGCAATCAATGACCGTGAGTTGACACTAGAACTATCGAAGTGATAAAAAAAAAAAAAAAAAAAACGATCAGTGTATAATTTGATAAATATGAAACGTTGTATTTTTAGAAATCTAAATAATCTTATGAATTAGAGTATTCTCGTGTATTCTGTTTCCTTTAATTTCAACATGTCCCTGATGAAAGTTTCACGATAAATTTTCAAATGCTCGTCGGTAACTCCAATGTTAAAAAATGATAGCTTTTGCGTTGGATGATTTTTGTTCTCAGACAATGAGACGAATATATGTAGTTCGACTTGATAACGAAAGAGTGAAATAACAAATGATCAAAAAACGAAGCAGAGTGCTTCCAGTATTAAATATCTGTATAAGAAATGAGTAAATGTGCTGAATTCATCAATGAAGTTACATGATTTTCATTATAATTGTGATGACTATTCTGAAACAAAAAAAAAACTGTTGAAGTATATTGTTATAGAAGTATATATGTCAAATAAAATATTGAAGTAAATGAACGTACGTTTTAACGAGAATTATTTAAAATGGTATATTTACAAAATTTTTGTTTCAAAATGGATATTACTTTCTGAACGACCCTCGTGTATGTTACGTGTAACAGAATAATACAGGGTATTTACGGATTTACTAGCCAACGTCTTTTCTCATAAATGGTAAATATGAGAGAAAAAGATGAAAAAAGAGAGGGAAACATAAAACCTTTTTGTATCCCCGTCACTTTTCTTTAAAGTGAATTTTTTAAACAAAAAGCCAGAAAGTTTTTTTTATACGAAAGCATATATCAGAAAGATATGCTACACAAAAAGAGTGACCCTGAGTGTCGTAGAAGAAAAAATTGAAAAAAAGAATTTTCATTTTATTATATATATTAATATACAGAACATTCATAATACATAAAATATTCGAACTTTTGATCTTTGACATAAAAGAATATGGCATTTGAACTTTGACATAAAAGAATATGGCATTCTATTTCAGAAATTGAAGATCACCTTCGTCCCGAGAAGAAAAGGGAAAAAACAGTGGGAATTATGGAAAAATTTCATACTTATATTGCTCGCAAGAAACGATACTACAGTGGTCACTGAAAGACCAAATGATATAAAACAAAAGTAACTTTTACAAACACGTGTCTTTTAAATTTCTTATTATTTTATTTGGAAATATAATTAATGGATTTTTTTCAGTACTTTTTTCTATAACCTACAAAAAAAAAAGAAAATAAAGAAAGATAGAAAATGAACAAGTTATGACTTTTTCAAACCCTTCGGTGTTTCAGTGGCCATTCTGTACTCTCTTCTCTTTCATCTTTCCTTGTATCTTTGCGAGAAACATCCAGTAAGAGAACACGTATGAGATTAAAAAGCGGTCGCTTACGTTCAATGATTCTTTCTCTCCCGGCGAATGAGACGAACGTTCGAATGAAACAAAAGTGATCCGTTTGCCTTGGATCTGAAACAACCCCGTCCTGTCGAGACTCGAGGATGTATATATGTATATACAGGGTATCCATAAATTCTCTTTACAATTTGAAAAATTTATTACAAAGGCAAATGAAGAGACAGATAAGTGGAAATTATATATTTAAGTCTTTTTTTTTTTGCCTCATTTAATACTCTCTATATGGGCACCATTAGTTGCACGATATTTCTTATATTTGTTTGTAAATAGGTCAGAATAATAATGTAATAATAAATACACAATAATAATAAAATACCACATCAAAACGATACTCGATTTCCTGCCATGTTCGTTGTAGCATACTCTGATCAATGATGGCAATATCAGTGATCTTCTGCTTTAGATTAGTAACGTTCCGTACCTTCGTTTGATACACGATATCTTTAACATAATCCCATATGGATGTCCATAAAGTTTCTTTACAATTTGAAAAATTGATTACAAAGGCAATTGACGAGATATCCTCATCAGATTTTGTTTCATGTGCTCAGTGTATCAAGGTTTTCATCACACTGCATTTGCAGGTACCCTGTTGACTAATAAGATACTGTTAAATGAATCCCTTACGAAATGGCAACTCCTCAAGAGAAGGCATAGTGTGTATCATGGTTTATTGAAACCAAATCGGATCTGCAGACTCAGCGAAGCTTCAGAACTAAGTATGAGAGAGATCCATCAATTCGTGCAAGAAATTTATGGACATAGGGACAGTGTTCGATAAAGGGAGGAATAAACGACCAAGAACATCGATCCTGAGAAAGAAATCGAGTACCGTCTTGATGTGCTTCGTGCAACTAATGGTGCCCATATAAAATACATTAAACGAGGCAAAAAAGAAAACTTAAATATACACGTCTCATTCTGCAATAATTTCCACTTATCTGTCTTTTCATTAGCCTTTGTAATAAATTCTTGAAATTGCAAAGAGACTTTATGGACAGCCTGACAGAGCGACAGAGACGGTGAAATTGTACTGCAACGGATCGGAGAGGGATAAAAGATCTCTGGAGAAACTCTGGAGAATAATTGATCTCGCCACTCGGGCGGACTCGTCGAGACTCTTCCGATCGCGGTCGTCCGCCAGACGAATCAAAGGGAATTGGGGATCGGAGATCCGGCGTCGAATAAGATTCATATGTAAATCGATCGGCCGATTCGAGAAGCAAAAGGCCGATAGAAGTGTGGGAGGTGGAGGAAGGCATACCGAAGTCCGAAATGAAATCGACTGTGTTCGATGAAGAACACGGTGGGCGAGCTTGTTAAGCAAACGATACCGGCGGCGGCTCGGATTCGCGCGAAACAAAGTCACCATGCAAATTCACAGCCGACGCGTCTGTCCCGGGTGGTCTGTCTCGGTGATATAAAGGGCAGACGCGCGCTTCGGTGGTGGAGGTGTAATTTCCATGAAACATTCTCGAATGAATGAGAACCGAGTGGGACTTTGACTACCTAACCCTACGCTAGACACTTGTATTTCCCTCTTTTATATGCTCGTTTCACCTCCGCGCTGATTACTTTTTACTAATGACGTCAGCCACGATTTTTTCCTTTTTTTCTTTTTCTTTTTCTTCTTTTTTTTTTTTTTTTTCTTTATCGTGCGAACGTTGATGCCTTGCCGCTGATAAACTACGTCGAACGAATCATCGTGACAATGATAATGACTTGAGCTACGCGACAAACATCTTTCATTCATGCACTTCGACAGCTGAAACGACTTCTTTCGTTTAGAGTATCGAGGATCGTTTCTTTGGATATTTTCTTCTTTTTTTTTTTTTTTTTTTTTTTTTTTTTCTGTACGAATATCATATTTCTTTGAATTTATAATCGACATCAACTCGCCATTAGTTTTGGAAGAGAAACGAGTAATATCGTGCACGATGTTTTAATTCTCTGCTATTTTATTAATTGAAGGTGAATTTTCATTTCGAATAGATATTTCTATCGGCTGATAATAGATGTTTCATCGTCAGTTTCGTGATGAAAAATCGCGAAACATACAAAACACCCTGAGGAAACCTGTAAGGCGTGCTCACGGATGCACAACACGGCTGATGGCACGATGGATCGCAACTACAAGCACCATATGCGACCAATGAGTCGTATCCTGCTAAACTGTTAAGAAGGAAGTGGTTCGTTGTTGCTGTCCTCTCTCTTTCTCTCTCCCTTTCCATCTCACTTCTCCCTTCACGAATCTTTTTCCCTCCCATTCATTTACTTTCAGTCTCTCTGCCCGCTTTGCCGTCGATCTTTCTGCTGGTTACACAGTTTGCTTTTGTTTTTACACTTTCAACGCAGCTTCCCGATTTCTCGTTGAATGCAAAAACTTAACGAAACCTTACTAAACAAAATATCGTAAACCGCGTGAACGAATCTCTGACGCCGTTAGAGATTTATAATTTTTTACGTAATTACATTCGAACTTTTTTAACTTGCGGTTCGTTTATACTAACGCTACGCCATTTACCTACATATTTCGCTTCGTTAGCATCGTTTATTGACGATGAATGATACGTAATAGTAAATGATCTAGTAATATCGCACGTGTAATATAAATGAAACTTACGGGTATCTTGCTGCTTTTGAGAAAGTCCAACAACGCCTCGAGGGCACCCAGTGTTGACGCCTGCACGTAAACACCACGTTCCGCGAGTCGAATATTACCGAGAGCACTAGACAACTCTTTCGCAATTTCTTCTTTCAAAACATCCACTTCATCCGATTTCTGAGCCACTTGGAGATTCAATCCTGTTTGCATAAATACAAAATCGTGGTTTATTTCTTTCGTAATATTAATGTTACTTTACAGTGTAGCAATGTTGCGACGCGCATGCATAAATTTAGTAAATTATTTACCTGCAATCGCTTTTTCTAAATCCTTCGCAGCAATTTTTACTCCTTGTGCGGCTTTTACCTCGCGATGTTCAATATACGCATTCTGCAATTTGTCAAATAAAGAAAATATTGTTATCACATTTTCACACGTAGGGCAACTTTGTCAATGCAGTTAATTACAAATGAAACAGTGTATATTTACTTTAACTCTTAATTCTTTCAACGGTTGTGGCATAAGAAGCGAACGTATTTGAGTTACTATAGGACCATCGGTACCCGCTACTATCATTGTTTCACCTTCTTTCAACATTCCATTGACTAGAATACAATCTATTGTAGTTCCAAGACCTGGTAATGCTTTCACTTCTAAAACAGTAGCTTGAAGCTCTTCACTATACATGAGTCTCTTGGCTAATGGACCTTGACAAGCATCTACTATTAACGATAGTAGATTACCCATACCTTCACCTGTATAAAAAGCGATAATTTTTAGTCTTTAAAGTATTTTAAAACAGTCTTAAATATATTTAAAAAAAAAATGCAATATCAATTTACCTGTGATAGCACTAGTAGGTACAAGGGAAACATAACTTCTAGGATCTGGATTTTCGTAAAATAATGCAGCATTTAGACCTTGTTCCGCAAATTGCACAATAACATCCTTTGAACGTTTTTCAAATTCACGCTGTGTATTAATAGCTTGGCTTTTTACAATATCCTGAACATCTTTTCGATTCATAGTTTGCCAATCGTATAATCTATGGAAATTACAATTTATTATTACTTTGCTAATATTTAATTTACATATTATCATAACGTCTGACTTCGTCGTACCTGTCGATTTTATTTAAAGCTACAATAAAAGGACATTTCTTCGATTTTAGCAAATTAATGCTTTCGATGGTTTGCGGTTCCAAACCGTGCATAATATCTACGACTAATATAGCTATGTCACACAGAGAAGATCCTCGATTTCTTAAATTACTAAAAGATTCGTGTCCAGGAGTGTCTATTATCAAAAGTCCAGGTATTTTGAATTTGTTTTCATCAAACTGAGAATAAAAAAAGAATTATTATTTTTTTGTCAATCTAATGACATGGTATATAAAACAATTATAGAAGCTAACTTACTCCTTTAACATGCTTCGTTGATTCTCGAATAGCATCGATAGGCACATTTGTGGCGCCAATTTGTTGAGTTATACCGCCTGCTTCACCATCTTGTACATTCGTTCTTCTCAACTTATCAAGAATTTTTGTTTTTCCAGTATCAACATGACCTAAAACGCACACTACAGCAGCTCTAAGATTATCTAGCGACTTCTTCTTTTCCGCTTCTACCCTTCGAAGTTGTATTCGTTCTCTAACTCGTTCCTTTTTTCTTGCTGCATCTGATACTTTATCTTCTAAACCACTGTCATCACTTTCTTCTGTTTCTGATTCACTACCACTTTCGCTCTCTGACTCACTTTCTGAAGATTCTTTCCCAGTTTCTTCAATTTGTGATTGCTTGCCTTTCTCAAGTGAAAGTATTGTTTCCTTAATTTTTTCAGGAGTTTTTGGCACATCATCTAATTTATCTATGAAATTATCTTCTATTAAAACAATTTCATTAAATATGCTTGCAAACATGTATAGAATAACTAAACTAATTTTTAATACCTTCATCCTGTTCATCTTCACTAGTTTCAGCATCCCATGAATCTTTGACATCATCTTTGTTTTCTTCAAATTCCTTTGGTTGTTGATCTACAATTTCTAATTCAACTGTATTTGTTTCTGGCATATTTTCTTCCGTTTTTTCATCGTCTTTTTCATCGATGCTCACTTGCTGTTTTACTTTACTCGGCCGTACACGAGTTCCTGAAACAATATTTTTATATATATCACATATATTGTTTCTTTACAACAGAATATTATAAATAAATACCTGGTCTAGGAGGTTTCTTCTCTCCTACGCCTGGTACATCCAAACCTTGAGCTTTAAGCGCATTGATCATAGCTTGTGCTCTGGCTCTATCTTGTTTTTGTTTTGTAGTCAAAAGCTTTCCTTCTGCCTTTAACCTTTCTTTCCTCTGCTTTTCTTTAAGCTTTTTTCTTTCTTTTCGTTCCTGTTCTAGCCTGAGCTGTTCCAACCGAGCTTGTTCCCGTCGTTCTTCTTGTCGTAACCTTTCTTCTTCTTCTCGTTTTAACCTTTCTTCTTCCTCCTTCAATTTCTTTAAGGCTTCTTGCATTGCAGCAATAGTTTTCTTCCCAGGACCTTTGCCTATTGCACATATCTAATTATACTAAATGTAGACACATATTAATGTTATATCCTAACAAATTTAATTTGTATTAATTTGCTACTTAGAAAAAAAAAAGACACTAAAATTATGTGTTACCTTTTTCCTTTGTTTCCTCTTTCACAACTCTCTTTTTTTTCTTTTTTCCTTCATCACCTTCATTAGGTACAGAAACATCTGCTTCATTGACTTCTTTCAATTCTGTAGTCTTTGTTTCTGGAATTTTTACTTCTGACTCCTTTTTGTTTTGCTTTTCTGTTGTAATTGCAGGCTGTTCTTCTTCATTTTCTGCCTTCTTAGTCATTTCCTATTATCAATTAATTTAAATGTAATACTAACACGTAATAACAAATTTGATATAAATACAATAAATATAACTATATGAATCAACATACAGCTTTTTTCTGAGCAAGTTTTTTCTGCTTCTCTCTTTCCTTCTTTTCTTTCTTCTTTTGTGCAGCAGTTTTTACAGTACTAACTTCCATTTCATCATCAATGTCATTTGCTTCAAGAAATTCAGTAGTCTTTAACTCTTCTTTAATATCAATGATATCTTTCTCTCTTTTCTTATCCTTTTTTCCCTTCTTCTTTTTATCTTCATCTTCAATTTTCTGTTCAACTGGCGCATCTTTGACTTCTTTCTTCTGTCCAGAATATTCAAGTTCCAATTCAGCCAACACTTTTTCAATATCTTCCTCATCACTATCATTGCGCTTTCTTCTGGCTAATCATAAATATGAATTATTAATAATATATCAGAAGTTAATTATGCATCCAACATATTGTATTACTTAATTATTTGTTGTAAATATTTGTATAAACTGATTAAATTATTAAATTTTTAATCTTTACGTCAATATATATATATATATATATATATATATATATAATGTATTGATATATAATATATAATATAATATAATAAAATAAGAAGTAAACAAAAAGACTTTTTCTGTCATTTAATGAAAGTACACAAGTAATAAAAGTACCAAAAGTATTGACAACAATATTTAGTATACAAGATACTTGTACTATCTTAAGATACTTTCACTATTTAATTTGAAACTGAGCAACTTTCACCTTGACAATGAATACATTATGACTAATTCGATTAATGTAATATTTTATGTAATGTTTTTTATTCTTGTGATAATCTGCATTACTTAATAAAAATTTGATTTAATAAAAATAAAAAAATCATGTTACCTAATATTACTTTCGAATTATGAATACCAACCTTTTATAATTATTTCTATAAATCTAAATTTACTTTCTAATCTAAATAAACTTTAATTTATCGAATTATGAATATTACAGAAGAAGTAAAAACATATTATTATCCTTTCCGTATGTAAAGAAAAGCGGTTAAGTTGAGGTTAAGTGAAAGCAGACGACAGTCGTCATATAAGAAAAGAATATTAAAAATTTTAGTAAAACGTAAGCGTAGTATACATTCAAGGTACCATCACTTTGTTTTTATTCAATTACACATGTATTTATTATTTTCTCACCTTTCTTGCCTTTCTTCGGTTGAGATTCCTGCATCTTGATCTAGTTTTAAGATTTTCCTTGCGCACGTTCAGTTTTTTAACGGCTTCTTTATCGTTTCACTAATAAAATTCTCTTTACGGACAAATTAGATTTCTTTTTTAATATATAATGTTGGAATTATATAAATAAATCATATGAAATCTGCGAATCTCCACCTGTCCTTTTAATCCGGTCTGCACAAGTATATGCATAACTTAACCATACATTTTCAAGATGTACATTATGAAGATTAAAGCCAACTTCGTATGTGCAACTAGTGATTAAGAAAATAAGATTAGTAAAAGGAATATTCACCTTGTATTATTATTTTAATTTCCATTTCATAAAACATGTAATTTTTACGAGCATGTTATTAATGTAGTTAATATAGTTAAATATAAATAATACGACATACATAAAATTTGATTTACATGAAAATTTCTATTTTAAAATATTTATGTTAAAGACAAGTTATTTCTCGTATTTAGAATAAATGATTTAATTTAGTAAAATTCAAAATGTATTTTCTATTTTTAATTATAATATTAGTAATTTTTGTTATATTTTTAATAGTTATTTTGTGAGTAAATGATATTCAAGATACGTATGCGCCATCTGGTGAAAACGTAACAGTTCTAATAAAGAGTGAAGACTCTTCATTCTTTATATCGTGATCAAGATGGTAAGTTGTAGAAACTAAAATTATTTTTCCGTAATCTGCAATTATTAAAATCATCTTTGTTCAAATAAAATAATGAAAATTATAATTTCACTAAAAATTTATTGAATACTTTTGTGGAATTATTATTTTTCTTTTTTGGAATGATTAAATTCAATGTTAATTGTAAATACTGTTAACATTACGAGTTTACGTTACATTTCGAACATAACCTATCTGATGAAACACAATGTGATTGTATGAATAACTTTATTGTTTAATTTGTGTATTTCTTTTTTTCAATAGTCTACACACAAAAAGAAGACCAGGAAGCTTCGTGGTCATGTGAGTCATGGTCACGGACGTATAGGTACAGTTTATTTTTAATATGTATTAATCTCAAAATTTTATTTTAATAAGATATAATATTATATATAATAAGATGTAATATAATAAATTATTCATTCTAGGTAAACACAGAAAGCATCCCGGTGGACGTGGTAACGCTGGTGGTTTACATCATCATCGTATTAACTTTGACAAATACCATCCTGGCTACTTTGGAAAGGTAAATACATGTACTTAATATTTCTATAAAAAATTAACTATCAAATATTAAATGATGATAACTCTATTATTCACCGGCGATCTGAATTATTTTTTGAATGCACTTAATATTCTGACAAGTTATAGAAATATCCAATCTATCCTAATAGAAGGATATTATTAATAGACTTTCACTTCAATTTACAGCTTGGTATGCGAAATTATCATTTAAGGCGGAACACAAAATGGTGCCCTACCTTGAATTTGGATAAATTATGGACATTAGTTTCTGAGCAAACCAGGCTTAAGTACAAAGATTCAGAAAGCAAAGTTCCAGTAATTGATTTAGTTAAGGCAGTAAGTACAATTCTTAGGAGGATTATTGAAAAAAATTAATTTGAAAATGCTATATTGTAATTATATTTTATATTCAATTTTATGTAGGGATATTACAAACTTCTGGGCAAAGGACGACTTCCTAAACAACCAGTTATTGTTAAAGCTAAATTTTTCAGTAAATTGGCAGAAGATAAAATTAAGGCTGTTGGAGGAGTCTGTGTTCTCTCTGCTTAAGCAAGCAGGTAGATATTTTGTAATAAACTTCTGTAGTAAGCTTCTATAGTATGATTAAATTGTAAAAGACTAAAGCTGTTAATGATGACAAAATGAACGGGCGGTCGGAAAAGTGCGTACAACACTCAACTCCATGTAGATTGTTCTATATAGCTGATAATATTAATTAAATTTAATAATATTTTAATTTTTTTCATAAATAATTTAATAAATATTTTTTTGTGTTTCAGGAACTGGAATCTTCAACAGACCTGTTGTATATTCTAATACATTTACATTCTTAATAAATTTTAAAAATAACAAAAAAATTGTCGCACTTGTTTTTTTTATCAATATTGTATGTTTTACAATAGTAAAAGTAAAATTTTAAAATGATTAACAATTTTTGAATAACTTTAAATCAATTTTGTTACTATTATGAAAAACGTATATAAGTAATGAATAACAACAGAGTATAAATGCTTCTTTACGTTTGTTTTATATATAAAAAACACCATTTTTTGAAAGATATACATTTTAGTATTAGTTTGTATCTTTTTTTAGTTTTGTTGCATTTAAATAAGAAAATTATGCTATATGTGGAGGTGGTGGAGGTATTTGCATGCCTGTAGCTAAAAGTGCTGGTGGTGGTGGTACTGGATTAAATATAGGTGGTCTCGGTGGTGGTGGAACTGGTACCATAGGTGGTCCTAAACCAGGTCGTATTAAAGGAACAGGAGGTGGTGGTACTTTGCCAACTGAAGGCTTTTCGTTCTTAAATGCAAATTGCAAAAAGAATTGTTTTGTATCCTTATTCCAATGTGTCCAAAACTTGCCCTCTGCTTTTTCAACTTCTCTACTAGGTACCTACAATGTTGTACATATATTTTTGAATATAAAATATTGATAAATGATTCTCTAATTATGTCTTTATATTTTAAAGTTTACCTTGAAAGCTATAGTTTCATAAGGTTCAGCGGCAAACAATAGATATTGCCATTTACGATCTGGTGGTTCAACTCTTTGTTCATACGCAGACATAAATCTATGCCTTGGAATAACATTATCTGCTACCTCTGGATAGTCAACTTGGAACAATAAACTTTGCTGTCCTGATTCTGGATCTCGTTGTTTAGTTACTCTATAACCTGGCCTACCAATTTTTACAAATTTTTTTGGTTCTACTCGAGGTTTCTCAGGCGCAAGTGTCTGAGGGGCTTCTTTTGCTTCTTTAGCAGCTCTTCTGGCTAGGTTAGCTTGATGCTTTTTACCCTGCGTGTGAGCCAGATAACTGCCCTCATTATTATGAAGAGTCAAACACAGTTTACATTCATAAGACCCTAAATGATTTTTCATAAAATACGGGTCCTTGTTGAGGTCAATAGTTTCCAATGCAAGTTGTCGTAAACGTTCTCTTCTATCTCGATTACTTTCTGACCATGATGCAACACCTCCGCCACCAGTTTTGCCTCCAGGTCGATTTTGGAAATCCATTTTTGTCTTCTATATACGTCTTTTCACTTATTCTTTATAAGTTTTCTTTATAAACAGAACAAAGTACAGGTTTGATGTAAGTTAACCTCGATTTAAATTGTTTAATGTATAGGTTATACATGAACTACCAAGTGTAGCCAATATAAGAAATACAATTATATTACAAAGAGATGTTATATTTTGCACCATTTTAAATAAAAAGTAAACAATCTAATTTTTTATTTATATTTAATGAATTTACAATTTTAGTACAATTTTATTATTTTTTTAAATTACATAATTATTATAATAGTAAATTTGATAAACATGTTTCTTTTTTAATTCTCCAATTAAATGATATAATTTAAATTTGAATTTGAAATTAATTTATGGCACATTTTTTATATATATATATATACTAATATTTATACAATAATAACACAAAGGTCTAAATTCTAAAGAATCACAGATAACATTTTACTATAAAGTTGGCACGAAAGACGTGACATATATAGTCACTTTTAATGTCAGAGTACATATAAAAATTAATTTTATCCTCATTTATACAAAATTTTACGAAAGTATAAAAATATAATACCTTACAAATTCAAATATTTTAATATTGTTACTATTTACATTAACTTAATAAAGGAATGAACATAATACTTGAATAGTAATAGCCTTTTTATGTCTAATAATATTATAGGCTATAATCTCTGAAAAATATTATTTAGTAATTAGTGTTCTGTATGCTTTCTCTATAATTTGAAGATTTTGGGAACTTTAACACATTGACTGGAACATTTTCTTTCATTGCTCTGTAGAAAAATATTAAATATATAATAATATTTAATATATAATAATGTGTAAATTCAACTATTAAACATTCGAAATTTTGAAATAGAAAAAAATAGGATATGAAATATAAATGTAAATTCTAAATAGCATGCATATAAAAAAAAATTTAGTAATGTATATAAATTTAGCCAACAATAGCAAATAATATATGAATATTTTGTTTTAAAATAGAAATCAATTACTTTTTATGTTCACATTAATGTGGTTAATTAATAATGTACACACATCCCCTTTGCATATAATAAATAAATGTAGCAATTGCATTCCAATAATTAAGCACCACTAAAAAAAAATTCTTGGTAGTCAAATTTTAAGCAAAGCATATTTAAAGAAATGTTCTTCTCACGGTTTTATATCTTTTTCTAAATTAAATTGTTTGTTGAATTCCATCATGGAAGTATGTTGTTGATTAGTTCTCTCTTTCATAAGTTCATTACATTCTGAATACAACATAGCCTGTGCTTCTTCTAATTCTCTTACTCTGTCCTCTAAATGTTTTATTTTCCGACATCGTGCACGACATACATCTCTTATTAATGCGTTTTCTTTTTCCAGTTTTGCTATTTTTAGATCATCCTGCACAGATATTATAATTGTTTTTTATGTAAAATTATTATATTTCTATTTACCTTAATTATTTCATTATTCATTGCAAAAAGTTGTGATGTATTATTTAACGTCGTTTGACAGGCTTGATTTCTCCGATTAATACGCCATCGTCTGCATATATCACATTCCCATGTGTTAATGTCATTTAGAGTCCTTTGAAGTTTTCTTACCTCAGAACTAAGATCAGCATTCTAAAAAAAAAATATGTAACTCATTTTAATTAATTTGATCAATTTTATTTTCTAAAAATACATTGAAAAAAATTGATATTATACACACTTTTTTATGAAATGTGAGCATATCTTCTTCTAATTCCTTACATTTTTGTAAATAAGGAAAATTTTCACTCTGAATTTGAGTTTCTAATGCCGAAATTTGTCCATTTTTTATTACTAGTTCTAATTCTAATTCCTGAATTTTCTTTCTTAATATTTGGCACGTTTGTGTGTATTGATCATAATCTGTATCAGTTGCTACATTTTCTAATTGTCTTCTTTGATTAAATATCTCATTTCTGCTACGTCTTCTTCTGTTATTTTCAAAAGCTGGACTAGTAGATCTTGAACTGTTACTATTGCTTTTTAGTTCCAGTTCATTTTGACATTCATCAAATTTCATTTGTAATTCTGAATTTTTTTTTCTTGAAATATCAAGGATTTTTTCATTGTGTAATTTTGTATCTTCTACCTGTTGCATGTTGGTTTGTGCTATTGTTTTAAATATTTGAAGTTGGTCTTTAAATTCTTCATTTTCTTTTTCTAGACTTGTTAATTTTCTTGTTAATTCATTAATTAATTTGTTTTCAGCTTGTTGCATGTACATTTTATCTTTTAAATTTGATAGTTCTTCATTACGTTCATATAAAATAGTGGTACATTCTCTTAATTGATTATCCAGTTCTCTCTTCTCAGTAACCAAATTTTTTATTTGACTTACATATTCTGCAATCTCTTTGTCTTTTTGTGTTAGTAATAATTTTTTACCTTCTAATTGTAATGCGATTTTATTTTTTTCTTGAAGAAGTACATCATATTTGCTTTCTTCTTTTAATAAATATGAAGTATTTTGTTTGGATTTGCATAATGATAACATCTTTTTTAATTCAATACTTTCTTGAGACAGTAATTCATATTGACTTTTTAAATTAACTAATTCTTTGAAAGTTTTATTTTTGCTTTCTTGCAGTTCAATTATACGATTGCTTGCACCTTCTAAATTATTTTGCAATCTTTTGTTTACATCCTTCAACTCTTCCATCTCTGCTTCAACTTTCACTTTACTTGTACTATTTCTAATCTTCTTTTCTAATTTAACATTTGTTTGTTGCAACTGTTCACACTTCTCTTTTAAATTATCAAATTCTTCTATTAAAACAATATTTTTACTATTTAATTCATTTAACTGCTTATTCAATCCAACATTTTTTATCTCTTCCAAATTTAATTTGTCTTTGACTTCTTCAATTTGTTTCTTCTTTTCCATCTTCAACTGTTCTATTTCTTCTTTGTATCGTTCTATACTTTCTTTTCTTTCTTGAACTTGATTTTGTAATATTTCATAGTCTGGCATGATAGTTTCTAATTTCATTTTATATTCGGATAACATATCACATTTATTTTTCAAAAGTAGTGTAATGTTTTGAATTTTAGATGTTTTTTCTTTCATTTCGCAATTTAATTCATTATAAGCTTGTCTAAGTTCTTCAAAATCAAGTGTAATTTTATGAATGTTTTGATTTTTTACTTTCAGTTCTAAAGAATTTGCTTCTATAATATTTTTCAATTGTTTTTCATTAGCTTCAAGTCCTTCAATATTATTTTTCATTTCTATATTTTTTGTTTTATAGATTTCTATAGTGCAAATTAACTCTTCTATTTTCTTTTCATATCGCTCTTTTTCACATTTCATTTTAGATTGAAGTTCAATTTCTTTACATTTAAGAGCTTCTTTCTCTCGTTTTTGTGCAATAATAATTGTTTCTTCTTTTTGTTGAATATCTGTTCTACACTGTTTGTCAAATTCGTTTTGCAAATTGTTGAAATCAATTTCTAATGTTTTAATTTCTTCTTTGAGTATTTCCTTTTCATAATTATTTTCTTTTATAGAGTGTTTTAACTGATCAATTTCATCTTGTTTTTTCATACATAAACTCTCTGCTTTTTTAAAGTCAGTGTGTAATTTTTCATTTTCTGTTTCCAATTCTTTAGCCCATAACATCATACGTTTTTCAGCATCTACACATTGTTGTTTCTCGTCTTCTAATCTTTGTTTGTCTTTTTCGAATGATTCGTTCATTTTTTTAACTATTTCTTCTTCTTTCAACATAATAGTTTGTAAAAAGATGTTGAAAATTTCGTTTATAGTTTTATTTGAAAAATCTACAGAATGTGATATACATTCAAATGAGTTTAATTCTTTGATCATAGATTCTTTAACAGTATCTTCACAATGTAAGTTTCTTTGTTTTTCTAAATCTATTTTAAGTTTTTCTATATTTGATTTTAATTCATTGATTTGCAGTTTTTCTATTTCTATACTTTTTTGTTTCTCTTCTTTTAATTCGTCACATTGCTTTCTTAAAAGTTTTAATTCATCTTTATATTTACATTCATTTTTTTCAATTAAAATAGTCAATTCGTTCTTTTGAGTAGTTATTAAATCTAATTCGTGTTTAAATGATGATATACATTTGTTTAAATCATCGATTGTTTTATTTAGTTGAATAATAAGATTATCTTTGTTTTCATTTTCAAGCTTTAATTCTTCTAATTCTACTTCTAATGTCATTTTTTCACTCTGCATTATTTTCTCCATCGCAGAAAACTGTACAATTTCTTTATTCATATATGACAATTCATTTTCAAGAATTTGAACTCTCTCTGTAGCTTTAGATATTGATGTCTCTTTATCTGCCACTGTTTGTTGTAATATTTCATTATTACTTGTTAAACTACTAATTTTGTCCAATAATTTTTCTTTTTTTGTTTTATACAAAGAAACAAAATGTGTACTACTCTTCTTTATTTCATCTATATCGTTTTTCAGTTGATCGATATTATTTTGAAGATGCTCGATTTTCTTTGCATTATCTATTGCACTATGAAGTTTTTCAAGTTTGTCACATTTTTCTTTATATGAAATTGAAAGTTTATCATGGTCATCTTTTAAAGCTTGTAATTCGTTATTTAAATGGTGAACTTTTTCTTCTATAAAACTTACATTCATTCTATCTACAAAACTGGCATTCAAGGATGGGTCAGAAAAACTTAAATTCAATTCTTGATTAACCTTAAGTTTTAATGTTTCAGTATCTGCACATTTACGATCAAACTTTTTTTGTAAGTCTTCTAATTTGTGATTTAAAATTTTTGCTTCAAGTTTTAAAGCTCTACGACTTTCACTTACATTCTTTAAATGTACACATTGACCACAAGATGATAATTTTAAATCACTTAATTTTTTATTTACACGAGATAGATGTGTAATTTCTTTTTGTAGCATCATAATTTTATTTGACAGTTCTTCGTAATTTTCATTTGATACTATTTTTTTTATAGTTTCATTCGGTTTTTCAGGACCATTAGGTGCAATAGATGAATTATCATGTACTTTTTCATTGTACGAATTATCAAAATTTCCCATACTTTCTAATAAATTATTAGAAAATTTTGCATTTTCATCAGTTAATATTGTTATTCTTATTCCTAATTCTGCAATTCTAGCTTTCAAAATATTGTTTTCTGACCTTAATTTCTCTATATCATTTTCATTAGAATCCATGTTTCTTATTAAAGTTATTTTATTATCTAAAATATCGCACTGTTCTTTCAATATATCATTTTCCTCAATTTTGTTTATTAAATCAGTAGAAAGTTCATTATTTTCTTTTATCAAATATTCATTTTTTTCTGTAAGTAATGTGACTTTATCTTTATAAATACAGTCATGATCATATAATAGTGCTTTACTTTCTTTAATATTTTCAAGTTCCTTATTTTGATTTGCAATAATAGCTGATAAATCAATATTTTCTGTTTTTAATGCTTCAATTTTATTCTGATATTTAATAAGTAACTGCTCATCATCGCATTTTTCTGATGTTTTTGAACGAAACGATTCCAATTGGTCATTCAAGACTGTTATGTGGTTTTCTAAATCAATCTTCTCTTCCGTAATTTTTGAGATCTGTGTATAAAGTTTATTGATTGTTTTCTGAAAGTTTAATTCGGTTTCTTTAGCAAGTTCTTTTTCAACACATAATTTGTTTGACATTTCCATATTTTCATTTGTCAATAAACAAATAGTTTTTTCCAACTTTTCTATATCTAATTTAATACTTTGAACGTCAGGTTTTATTTCATCCTTTAATTGTATTACAAAATTTGGAGAATATTTGTCAATTTCATCATTTTTTAAATCAGAACAAGTAAACAATTTATTCGCTTGTTCCTCCATATTCTTGTAAAAGGTGCAAAATTATAAAAAAAATATATATATACATATATAGAATTAAAAAAAACTAAAATTATAACACACACATAGATGGCAATTGCACTTACATGTGTGTAACAATGCTCTTCTTCATATGTCAATTGTTTTTCCAAAGTTGTAAATTCACGAAGTTCATCAAGCTCTGTTCTCAAATCCACAATACATTTCCGTAAAACTTTTTTTGGCGTAGAAGGAGATACTTCACTGCTGTTGTAGATAAGAGGAAACTCTAAGTTACAATGGATAATATTTTGATAATAATTACATAGATACCTAGAAATTTGCATTAAAGACTCTTCCGTTCCAGATTTTAGAAAAAAATATTTACTTCCCATACATTTAACATGTTTATTTCTATCATCATTTTTTTTTATTTCATAATCTGCTTCATGATCAATTATTTCATGATCACTTGCTTCTGATTCAAGATCTTCCTGAAATGCTGAAAGTATAAAATAAGCTAAATTTTCATATAATTGTAAACATTGAAAAGAGCAAATTGTACAATGTAATAAGTTTACTTTGATTTATGTCAATTGATTGCATAATGTTTTTTTTATGTGGTTTCTCGGGTGAAATTTCTTTTATTGTTGGTAAGCAAGTTTGAGTATAAAATATAGGTGAATACGGTTTGACCATTCCAGGATTATAATAAATTTCTCTTCTTTTAGACTTATAATTAACTGGTTTTTCATCATTTTTTACATGTCCAGAAATAATTTGAGTTTTTAATAATTTTATATGTTCTTCTAACAAGTGACATTTTTGTTGCACCTTATTAGATTCTACTTCTTCTACATCTATAGATGAGTTTCCATTTTTTATTCGCTAATGAAATAATTTCAATATATCATAGTAATTGTGATGAAAAAGTTAGTTAATTTTTAAAATTAAATTACTGTTAATTATACAAACCTTTAGTTTTATTCGTTTTGCATAACAAAGAGGTGATACATCAGATGTAATTTTATCCTTTTGTGGTTTGGTTTTAACCTTTTTAGCTTTAGTTGCGAACCTAAATATCAAGGAAACTGTTCTAACACATATAAAGTTATAAATTACATTGTAAAAAGTAGCATACTAACGATAAAGTGTACCATGTTTCCTTTAAAGCAACAGGTGTCACTGTACATATTACTGCTATCAAAGCATTGCCACTTAATGATGATTGTAGCAATTCTGTTAGTTTACTATTGTGATAATCAATGTGTTTCTGGTTATTTTGTGACATCTGTGTAATTATTGATTCTAGAGTAAGAAGAGATATATCAGTTTGATGTTCTTCAATAGCTTCAGTCCACTGAGTTTTTGTAAAACCAGCAAGATCTACCAAATTTAATTGTGATAATTGTACAATATTCTTTGAATCCTCTTCAATTCCTTGACTTTCAATTATCTAAAAGAAAAAAAAATGTCGCTCTGTTCCATTAAATATAATAAAATATATGTAGTAATATAAAAGATTTTATGCAGTCTTACAATTTGAAATATGTTATGGCTACCAATATGTTTATTCTTATTTTCTTCTATCCTCTCATTTTTAATTCCTTTTTTCATTATAGACAACATGTCATTTGAAGAATTTGTAATTTTTTCTGTACAGTTAACAATTATTTGTCCATTATCTTTGTATAATTTTAAATCAATCTGATTCTTATCTAATAAGTCATTTATTTTCTCATCATGAATTTCTAAATAGGATACCCTAAAAACAATAAATATCCTTCTCATCATTTCTCAAACATTACAGACACAATCTATAATACAAACCTCAATAAAAATTCACGTTGAATGACATTTGAAATAGCATCAAATATATATTCAACAGTAAGTGGTATTATTCCTGGATCTTCTGAAGTACCTATCATTGTATATGTTTTACCAGAATCAAACTGACCATAACAAAATACTGTTCCGTTGAAACCATTTATAGTAGCATCAACAATAGGTTTAACAATATTGTCAAATACTTTAGAATTTTTTGTATTTACATCAAAATTATAATCTGTAAATAAAGTATTAAAAATAAGTAATATAACAACAACAACAAAAAACATTACAGTATCGTAATAAGAAAAATGCATTTAATACTTCATATATTTCTCTTATTGTGTAATGCATTTAATACTTTATCTATTTCTCTTATTGTGTACAAATAATAAATACCAATTATCCAATGATTTATAGCAAGAATATTTAATGTAATTGAATACATTAACAAACAATTACTGATTAATCGTTTGTGATGAGTAATGGAACTTCTACATTTTTTCTAATTTTCTTTGCCAGTGAAAATATGTTATTGAATGAAAAATGACAAGCAGGTTATAGTCCGGTATAAGTACTTTTGTACGTAGGAAGAAATAGAGGTTGAGACAGCGTTGAAACCATTGACACATACCAAAATGAAATTCGTTATCGTTCCATTTACTTATCTTTTGCTCTAACGAAACAATCGAGTTTTCTTTTACGATCCATTGCATCGACAAATTTTCATCTAGCTCCTGTTGCGTCGGAGGTCTTAGTTTAATTCCCACCTTAACATCGCTTAACATTTTGGCGACGATTTGGCAACGATATTAAACGAGACGGCATAGAAATTTTGAATGAAATTTTTTCACGTGGTCACTTCGCCTATAATTTGCTTTTTATGTCTTTTCAGCCTCGTTACATGTTGCCCCTCAAATCGCAACTGCCATTTAAAATGACGACTGCTTTAATGCTCATTTAAATTTAAATTTCCTACAGTCTGATTGGTTTAATCGAGCATGCAGTGCAATAAGCAAGAACGTGATAAGACTAGAATATTTGAATTTCATATTCTGAATATATAATACATTTGGATACTGTACATTTTAGAATAGTATACGCGTTTAATGAATTATTTAATGCATTCTTTGATGATTAATTGCAATGTGAGCGCGAGTTTGGAATTAAATCGATCGAAATTTAAGTACAGTTAAGTACAGATAAATCGTCGTTTTTTTGCGTAAGTTGTAGATTTTTGTAACAAGAAGTACATACGAAAGCGAATCTTAAAAAACAAGGTTTATTTATATTATTACGTTCATTTTCCGACTTTGTCGTCATTGCTCGCCAGTTCAAATTTGTGACTTTTATATCCAATTATCAGTTCGATACTATCGAATCTTTAATAAAATGATATCGATAGTAGTGTCTGCTACTATTGTTGATTGAAAGCGTTCTGTTTGTAAAACATTAATTTCTCGACGTAGAAAAATACCAATGTATCTACATCTTCAATTGTAGTAGATTATTTTGGACCTGCACTGTACTAGATATATTTTTCGAAAGAACAGTTTTTGAAAACTCGCTTTATAAATGTTGCATAGGTTAGAATTTATTAAAATAAAATATCTTCTAATATATTTTACGGTACTTTGAATATTATTGGAAAAAATTCTAACAATGAGTTTAAATTCTAAATTTGAAAGATTTTTACTTTTTTCTTTTTATTTGTTTTATCCAGAAAGGAAAAATGAGCAATATCAATGATCATTAATTACTCTTCTTTTTTTAAATTTAAAAGGCACAAATATCGCAATGGACCGTGGCAAGGCAGGAATTGGTAGAGGTGCAAAAAGTAAAATTGCACAACATCCCTCTGATCTGTTCGCACTTGGATCCAAAAGCTCTCGTAATGAAAGTTCTGATGTTAAAAGACCAGGTGTTATTCACTCTAAACCAAGTAGTAGTAATACTTCAACTTCTGGTAAATGAAACGTTGTTCTTTTATGTATATACATAAACAAACGTTTAAATATAATATATTATATGTTGTAGGAAATGATAGGAAAAAGGAAGCACCATCAGGATCACTTCAGTCTTTTCAATACATCCCACAGAAGAAACCTAAACTTGCAACGCATGTCTCTCATCAGCGACCACCATTCTCAAGCGCTGAGGCTTGGGAATTGGTAGCTATAGATATTGATCCAGCAGATTTTGTCCCAATGGTTCTAGAAGCTAACGACAATGATGAAGGTGACAAAGTTATAGGCATTATTTGTGGTGCCATAAAAACGCTTAAAAATCAAAAATGGAAACCTGATACATTGGTTTACATGGGACTGTTGTACTTAGCAAAAATTCGCCCTTCCATGTTTTCAAATGATTGTATATTACATGCATTATCCTCTTTATTAAAACGGGATCAAGGACATAATTATAAAACAAAAGGAAACCCATTAGTTCCTGTACTTGCAGCTAATTTGTTAATGAAGGGATTTCATGATAAAAGGAATTGGCCAGAAATCTTTGTCAAGGTTGCTTGAATGTCTACATTACATTAATAATTATTAGTACTGTGTAACAATTTAATTTTTATTGTTCTCTTTATAGCTATACATTGAGGATGCTTTGGGTGAAAGAGTATGGGTTGATCACGAAGAATGCAAAGGTTTTGTAGATAATATTTTAACAGGATTTAATACAAGGCATCCACCAAAAAGTGTCCTACAACCAGAGCTATCTGTCTTAACACCACGAGATTGTCATAGTCCGTCTATAGTTGATGATGATGATCCAGGATCTTCATCTGTACAGTTTTCTGGAGATAAAGAAAAAATCGAATTTCCTGTTACTCCTAGATATGCTCATTGTATAGATAACATAGAGTTTATTGTTCTTGAAGCTGTGAAAGAACAATTAAACAGACGGCAACCAGAATCAATTACGAAAAATTTTTTAAAATTACTTTCTTCAGCCTGTGGTTTTGTAGAAATCCGAAATATCGCCGTGCCAAGATTGGAAGTATGGTTACACAATCCGAAATTAATGAGACCTGCTCAAGAATTACTGAGCTACATTTGTTACAATTGTACTTCCCACACGCAAAGAGACGTCGAAGTCATAAGTCAATTAGTAAAAATGAGATTGAAAACTAAAGCAGTAATTAATCTGTATTTGAATGGTGTAAAGGAATTAATCGGTCTGCATCCTGAAAATTTGTCTACTATCTTAAAACATACAATTTACAATGAATTATCTAATGCAAGAAATCCAAATAATATGCCAATGCTAGGTGTAATGTTTCAAACTTTACCTGAGCAAGCAGCTAAATTACTTGCAGAAATATTTCAGGATTTATTAATGAACCGAGAAGATTACCTTAGACCTTTGCGTGCACTGCTCAGAGAAATCATACGTGTTTGCCGGCATGATATTAATTTACTTATCTTTGCACGCACGTTGATGTCTGAAAGACAGGATATAGCGCAACAGTTGCTTAATTTTGAATTCAAAGAACGAGTCTTCATTTCAATTGCAGATTTATTGTGCTTATGTATGTTACTAGCTATCAGCCCACAAGTTAAAGAAGCCGCGGCATTAGCACAAAGAGGTGACAAAAAAGATATAGCTTTATTACATCAATTTCAGAACATGGTAGCGACAATACAATTCGAAGCCGTGTTATGGCTACAGAATTCAGCGCCACAGATGTATGCTATTGGAAAAAATGAGCTCCTTCATGCTTTACATAAAATCTTACTGCTTGAACCACCAGAGCAGTACTATAAATTAGATAATTGGCCGCCTGAATCTGATAGAGTGTTTTATTTACGCCTTATTTCGGATGTTCCATTATTACAGAATACATTGTTAAGACTGCTGCTGATTGGTTTTTCAAAAGTATGTATCTGCAGTGATAAATTTATTCGTTTCTAGAATATCTTTTTAACATAATAGTTTAAGTGTTTTATACTCTTTGTTTTAGGAAAATGGCATTACTCATTCAGAAACGTTAGATCTAGTAGATCAGTTAATTAGGCGAGCGGCAGCTAATTCCACTGAGAGTTTCCCAACACTACAAGCTGACAAATTAGATATAATTGAACTTATTTTTAACTTGTGTATTTATCAACCACCAGGAACTATAAACATACCGTCAAGGTATTTACAGATTGTAGTAATATTAGAAATTTAACTAATTCAATAGAAACATATTAATTATTTATTTATTTTCTTACTTTTATTTAGCTATGTACCACCTACTTTGGCGATATCAAATTTATACTGGAAAGGATGGATAATGTTATTAATACTGGCTGCTCACAATCCTTCTACTATTGGTGCAGTTGCATGGAAACGATATCCCATTTTACGAACTTTGATGGAAATGTGCATTACGAAGTATGTTGAAATTTTTATACAATCGCGCAGAGAAAAATACTTATATTCTTTTTCAATAGATTTCTTTTAATGTGTCATTCCTTTGTAGCCATTTCTCCTATCCACCACCAACGATGGCATTGCCAGAAATAATAGAGCAAGAACGTTCAAAAGAATTGCAAGTCGAAGCTATAGAAAAACAAGAAATATTAGAATATGAATCGCACTTAGCCGCTGCATCTACAAGAATACAAATATCAGAACAAAACAGCTTACTACTGTCGCAATTGATGACTATGGAGCCAACTGGTATTGCTAGAAGGCCACCTCCAGCGGTGTTAGAACAAATACAATCATTAAATGTGTCTCATAGATTGGGACATCTACTTTGTCGATCTCGTAAACCAGATTTCTTATTAGATATAATACAAAGGCAACAACAAAGTTCGTCTCAGAGTATGCCATGGCTAGCAGATCTTGTACAAAATAGCGAAGGATCTCTTAGTCAATTACCTGTACAATGTCTTTGTGAATTTTTATTGTCCACTAGTACTCAAGCTGTGGAGAAACAACCAAGACAGCAACAATTATTAGCTCATCTTCAAATGTTATTAACCGATCCCGAACAGGATCGACAACATGCCTACGAGGTTTTAGAATATTTCTTAAGAAGACTGAGCAGTCAACAGACTGGCAGTCGCCTCCAAGCAATTACAGGTTTAAAGATGGTACTTGGATCAATACCTACCGAAGAAGAACCCATGGATATAGATGGAGAGAATGAAAAGTAATCTAAAAAGTACACTTTTAATGATATTTATTCAAGCTAGAACCTAATACGAACTGTTCATTTCAGGGAAATCTGGCTTCTTCGTAAATTACCGTCCATACCTCATTTCTTATCAGTACGATCTTTAGTTTCTACTGCTCTTCGTGGTGCGTGTCAAGTCGAAAATAATCCAGATCTTGTGCACGCGTACATATCTTATCTTTCTGCGCATACTACGGACGATGATTTACCTGATTTAACCGATTTGGCTAATGAAATATCTCAGTTGGTAGTCGAGCGAAGTACAATTATAGCGGCTATTCTACCACAACCAGAAATTGACAATCCACAAGCTAAACAGACTTTGCATGCGTTCATGGTGATTTTTTGCAATTATTTAGAGAAAGCTCGGTCTCCACGAGCAGAAGAATATACGTGGTCCGAGAGTCAAGATCAGATATTAGTACAATGGAGTACAGGAGAAGAATGCACTATGCATATTTTAGTTGTCCACGCTATGATAATCTTATTAACGTACGATTCCGATGACGATGTATTGTTTGATATTTTACTTGAAACTTGGTTTCCACTAAATACAGAGCCACCAAAAGCTTTCCTCGTTGATACAAGTGAAGAAGCTTTACTAATACCAGATTGGTTAAAACTAAGAATGATCAGAAGCAACGTACCACGTTTAATTGATGCAGCTCTTAAAGATTTGGAGCCGCAACAATTGGTCCTTTTTATTCAAAGCTTCGGTATTCCTGTCCCTTCAATGACTAAATTATTGCACACATTAGATGCGGGCGTGCAAATCGACCCAAGTTCAGTTGGCGAAGCAGTGCTCGATAAAACATACATGGCACAATTAGTTGAAGTGCAGCACAGAAGAGGAGCAACAGGTGGGTTAGTTTTTGTACAAGTTTTGCAATTGATGGAGCCAGAATTACCTGATGAGAATGCAGTAACTATTGGACAATTACAAGAATCTTTACCACTAAGTGCTATAGTTCAAAAACAGTCTGTTATACAATCTTCTATTAAAACGGATGTTCCGCATTTGATTAATAGATTATTTATCGAAAATATACCAATGAATCAAAAGGTAGACGCATATCGCCGATTGCATAAAACCTTGGCAAAGGACTTGCAGAAATCTACCAAAGAAAGTGGAGCCGTTGTTTTAGCAATACAACATATATGTAGTGTATTAAGTTCAATGCAAGTTAAACAATTCCTAGCATCACTTGTTCATATGCCTCAATATTCTTGTACTCTGATGCGAGTAATATTGTTGCCTTTAAAAAAGTCATCGACTTCGAAGCAAGTGGTCGAATTAGCTCGTAATATGTGTTTAAACTTGATACAATTGATAGGCGATGTGAAAGCTCCAGTTCTGTCTATTTTAAGAGACTTTGCAAACGTGCAATTAACCAAAACACCAAAGAACATGGAATTAACAATATTGATGCAAAATCGTGATCCTGGATCTATATTGGAAAGTACAGATCCAGTAAATTTAGAAGCAGTTGGACGTAAATTATTAGACATTTGTTTGAAGCAACAGAAAACTGATATTCTTGTTGAAGCGATGGCACGATTATTAGTGAACGACAGTAACGAAGGTATTTTAAAGCCACGAACCGGTTTACTAATTGACTGGTTAGCATCTGTTGAGCCAGAATTAATTGGGACATGTCCCACTCTGCAAATGAAACTTTTATTTGGAAAAACAAAGATACAAATGAAAATTGATAATAACGTTATGAGCTCTCATTCGTTTAGACCTTATTTGTTAACTTTATTGACACATAGAGCAAGCTGGGCAACTTTGTATAAATGTGTTGGACATTTGTTAGATAAATGCGATGATGGGTAAATAAAAAATAATTTAAAAAATATACATAATTTAAAAATATATATAAAGGTAATGAAATATTATTTTTATAGGTATGATCCGACAGCTGTTTTAGATTTCTTGTGGGCATTAACTTGCAATCCAAAACTCTGGCAAGGCAGAGATAAATTCACGCCAAAACATTATGTTCCAGAAAATATTTTGCTTTTACATGAAAAACAATTATTGACACTCGTAGCATATATAGTTGCAGAAGCTGTTATTATACATAATTGTCAGAGTAGAAACATTGCGCTTGCTCGAATGGATTCACGTCTTGATTTATTATTACATTGTATTTCTACAGATGATCATTTAGTTGCCAATGTTGTAAAATATTTGGCTGAACGTATGATGAACGACTCAAAGTACGTTTAATTTAATATAGCGTTAAGTTTTCTGTTTATAAAGTATCTTTTAAATAGTTTTATTTTTTATCTTTTAGCGTTGATTCCGATATGGTCCATCAGTTTTTGTTACACATGTACATGAAAATACCTAAAGTAATATGTTATTTAGATACATTTCAAACTAAAAAATTTGTCGGAGGAGCAAAGATTACAGAATGGACGGGTTCTGTATTGGATTGTATGAGTCATTCTTTGTTAACTGCCTTAGCAGCAACACCGAGACAAAAGTCATGGAATTCCAGGTCTCAAGACTTCGAATTATGTGCTCGAAAAATGGCTGCTGTACATCCTATTTTAGTTTTGCGACAGCTTCCAATGTTAGCGTCGTCATTAATGGGAAGGTCTTATTTGGATTTTAGTCAATTTAGAACAGGACATCATTTAAATCTTTTTGTACAAATAATGGGATTACTAGAGTTATTACAACCGCATTTGTTTAGCGAAGAACATCAGACTGCTTTGGAAGATACATTAGAGAATTATTTTCAATGTTTCCAAGTGTGTAAAGGAATATTTGCGCGTATACACGAATATTTAATTAATATAAATTAAATTAAAGATTATTAATGAATTTAATTTTCAGAATTATGGCCCTGTAAAAGATCTTATACCACTCTTAAATAGATTTATTACGTTACTACAAGCATACATCTCTTATAATGCACAAAGGGCGTTGAAATATTTGCAAAAGTATGCTCAGGCTCTACAGTAAGTAATACTTGTAATCTCTTCTAATCAATTTCAGATATCAGCTTACACTTACATATAGTGAATTACAGGTACATTATCCAAATTTAGTTACACTTAGAACGCTCGTATCAGGCATTCCAATGCCAAGAGAAGGAGAAGATATAGAGGAGATTTTAATTACTGTTCCTCCTACTCCACCTCCAGAATCTATTATTCCACAACATTGGCCATCATTGTTAACTACATTATCTAAACTGCAAGGTGAAGGTATGATTGGAAACTATGTTATGACTTCAGTTGAAATTTTGTTACAATGTTAGAATATATAAATTTTAATATTGTGCTTTAGATGTATTTAGTGCTCTTCAAGAAATTGAACACTTATCATCACGAAAACCATCGGTTTTGGAATCTATAACAGACAATATAGCGGAATTGCTTATATCTCCGCAAAGTAACATAAGATCTCTTGCGCATACATTACTAGCAAGAGCATTAAAACATCGTCCTGCGTCAAATGCAAATATCTTATCCGCATTTCAAAGATGCTTGGACAGTTCTAGAGCTGATATATTAATGTCAGCTCTAGAAAAATTACCAGAAATTGTATTATGTATGCAAGGTATATTTCCCTTCTTATTTTAATCTTTAAATTATTTTAATAATTTGCATTATAATTTTAATAAATTATATTTTATTTTAGAACATGCTTTACCACTAATGCAAAAAGTATTTGAATTAGGAGTAAATTCAAATGTGAATACTATACCATATATAAATAAAACCATTGCTCTTTTAAATACACAGCAAGGTTGTTAATATTATGAAAATTGTAATTTTATATTTTGTATAAATTGAAATAAAAAATTTTTTATAGAAAAACAGTCATGGCATTTATTTTATCTTTTCAAATAGTAGCACATTTTATTAAAATAATATTACCAAAAAAATTTTGTACTTATAAAAAATAAAATTAATTAAATAGCTAAATAGCAAAATTTACAATTAAATTGTTTCTTATTACACTACAGGTATATTACAAGTAATAATATTAATATTAATATTATATAAATATTGTACAATAAACTACAAAATATATATTACACAAATGCTTCAGGTGGCACGTTGTTAACTGTATACATATTCATAAATGTTGCAATGGCAGTTCTAATATCCCAGTTGGCATCTTCAAGATATTGATGACAAAATTTCATGTTCATTGTAGTTATTTCATGTAAAAATATAAGTAGTTGTTCTTTCTCAGAAACACTAAACACTGTTGGAATAAATTTCGGGGCACCTTTTGATTCAAACTTTATTTCACTGTTTCCTAGCAAAGTATTAGCAGGTGTTCCATCCAAATAACATTGGTCATTAGTGATGCAATATTCATTATCTTCTTTCTTCATAATTATGAAAGTTCTATTGAAAAACATTGGTGGACATTGATGAATGTCTCGGAATGAAAACATTCCTTGCACAGAAATTGCAAGGTGGATCTCTCCTTCATATAATAAATCTACATGAAATGTTTTAAAGTGGTGTATAGTAGATGGTTGATTCCTGAGTGCAGAAATGATCTTTTCTGGGCCACGTAATAAAAATTCTTGACACTTTGCATAATCAACGAATTTTAGTAAATTTCTGTTTGTAACAAACGTTTTAGTTAATTGTTTGTGAATATAATTTGAAATAGGTCCTAGGCTCATAGAATAAAGTGCATCTCTATCATATAAACCATTTATCACTTGCCTATCATTTTGATCATATAATGTGAAATAATGCTTCACAAACTGTTTGATCAGACAAGTACTGGTACCATCTCCTAGAAAATTACTTTGGATACTAGGAACAAACTTCTGCTCCATACCTATTACAATCCCATCCAGTTTTTGTAAATGAGGAAAAACATTCTTTACTGCTTGTACATAATCTTGACACTTGCTGTATTTTGTACATAATGGATTTCCATCTAACCAAAGTTCACTTATTTTAAACTCACTGAAATAGCGTAAGTATTCTACATCTGCAATTTGATTGTGACGTAAATCTAATTTGGTTAAATGATAATTGAAGAACTTCTCAAAAAAGACAATTCTTGTAATTTCATTGTATCTTAAACTCAGTTCTCTAATAGGTAATCGTGAGTCACGATTATTGCTTAAAATACCCATTTTAGTACATCTTAAAACAAAGTGTAATACTTTAGGTAAAGATATGGGACAATATATAGAATTTAATGATTTTTCATTTTCAAAGTCATCAAGGTTCAACACTTTTTTTGTAGGCTCATATCTATAATAAAGTGCCTGTGCTATAATTCTATTAGGATTCAATTGTAAATTTTGGGAATCTGTATATCCTAATATGATATCAATACGTAATTCTTGTCCATTTGATAAAGTTATACATAAACCTTGCTTTACAAGATTTTCAATAGCACTCGAGCTACATTTTGTAAGGAATGTACATTTGTTAGGTCTTTCTTTTTTGTACATAACAGGCAATATAATTTCAGGCTCACAAGCAACAATAACAGTTCTTAATATTTCTGTTGCACTATATTGTCCTACGTTAAACAAAATGAACTTATGCCATAAATCTTGACGTGCTGCCAAAGCTGATTCTTCATTATTAAATGATGGTTTAATATGCGTCAGTCGTAACGGTTCCCAATTTTCAACAACTTCTGTTTTTGCCATTATTCTTAAACATGCACAATTAGTAATAATTGAATTCATACAGCTTATTTCATAATAAAATTGAACATATTGACATTATTTTGCAATATGATTACTTCATAATACGATTCAATGAATTAGTCTCAAAATACTAGAAATTAAATATAAGAAAGACAAAGAATTTTATACAACTAATGAAAAAGTGATTTCTTTGTGCAATTGTTCAGACATACGAAAAATTATTCAGACAAATCATTCTATGCAAAAAACAATTACATCGTGAAAAAACATTATTTTTTCAACAATTTTATATAAATGCTGGGTTTTATAAATTTTCGTTAATGAATATTTCAGTTATAAATACTGAATAAGATAAATTTTTTGTAATACTTTTTTGTACATTCATTACCATTTTGTATTTCAACAGATCTTGTATTAAATGTAATATAACTTATAAAAAATTTATTTATGCCTTAACATTTAAAACTTTAAAAAAAGTATCCCATTATATATAGAACGCTCCTTAATTTTAATAAATCAAACTTCAGCTGTACGAATTATTCTTCTTACATTAGCTTGCATTCAATTTTATTGTATCTACAATAATAAAGTTGTTTGACAATTGTTTCAAAAACCAATATGTGCTTAATTTTTATAATGAAGTAAAGCGACGTGGGGTTGCGTGATTTAAGCATTGACTAACGGTAAGATAGACCAGACATACAATAGGTCACAGACGAGATATAAAAATAGACATTGCATCTTACTAGACTTTCATGACTCGTGACCTGAAATACCGACATAGTAAAAAATGACTGGACTTTCGCGTACACTACGTTTAAACCATGATGAACTGAGGAACTCCATTAAGTAAAACGATGAATTGGGAAACTCCATTAACCCGGGATTATCCACCTGGGGGTCTAGCGCAGGTACATCCCGGCGACTAGACCCTCACGTGGGTAATCCCGGATTAAGTAAAACGATAGAAGTTCGGCAAGTAGTGAATGCCTCAAGAATATGATTTTTGAAACTTAAAGATTTTTCGATATAAAATTAGAATTTCCAGCCAGATGTACCATCTTGTTCACGAGATATTCTCGTTCAAAAATTTTTTGAAAAACCTCTATCGGAAGAACCGCTTGACGGCGGACTATGTTATGCCACTTCCTCGAATCACATGTTTTTCTAGTACAAAATTGGGATTTTCAGCCAAACGTTCGTTCTCGTTCCCGAGATATTTCCGCTCAAAAATTTTTCAAAAAACCTCTGTATTAAGAAAATCTTTCTCACCGGCAGGCTTTGTCGTGCTAATGTCTAATGACGCTAGACAAGGAGAGCAACAGTGTGCGAGAAGGACATCCTTCGATCTATTGAAAAAAAAATTTAACTTCTTACACACACGTTTTTCTAGGACGAAACATACATGGAATGAAAGCGGGGAGTCTAATTTTAAGGAGGCATATAAAAAAGTTTGCAAATTATTCCTCTTGGGTTTTTTCGTAATTAGTGCGAACTATCACAAAATGGACATGGTGGCGCCATCTAGCGGTAACTCTATGGTACTAATTATTTACAGAAATATTTATTTCTGCATTTTACGGGTCAAATGGGGTATGAAAAGAAAGTTAAGGGTCTAATTTGGATAATACAATCGCCAAAGTTCATAATTCATTTCGCTAAATTAGGTATTTTCGCAGATGAAAATTTGTTTTACGGAATTGTAACGACCGTTACACCTTCAAAATTAACATCAACGCCATCTACGCAATCGTTCTGTCGAAAAGTACGATTCATGTAAATCGACACCGCAAACTGTAAATTGTTATTCTATTTTTATTATCACTATGGAGATGTTATTACCTTGTTTACTTGTTAATAGAAATGTATATATAAACTCCATTTTAGAATTATTCATTCCTTAATTAACATTTGTAGAAAACAGTTATCTATAAACTTTATTGTTATATAATTTATTATAATATATATTAAATAAATAATATAATATATTAAAAGTAACTAAAGTCACGAAGTTCTTATTTATTTGTAGTATTATAATATTATCATTATAATCACTATACGGTTGTAGCGACCACCTATAGTTCCTCGAGTACGAGTTTCGAACACCAACTTGTACAAGCCGCAAGTGGCTGTGCGCCTAGCGTCGAAGTCAACCGATATTCGATGTTAAGCAAACAGAGTGCGGAACCGCTAGGATGGGTGGACCATCCTAGCGAATAGTTACAACAACAAGCGTCTGGGGTAAGGAGTCGCTGCCATCAGCCCCACTGATGAGTCTAGGCAGCGACTCTGAGACGAAACGCACAACCTTTCCTCACCTTACCCACATCATCACTTCCTACGTTATCCTCGCATTATCATCGCCATTTCAAATCCCTTCACGGTAAGAAACACAGGCGCCGCGTTGTGGCAGACCGGTGGAACTAAACTTTACTAAACTTTACAACCACATAAGGGGAATAATTAATTTTAATATTTCACGCTACAAATTTGTTCTGCACAAGCACATATTTCAAAGATGATGCTATCAGTCACATTCGCAAATAAATCTGAATCTAATATTCACTATAATTTGCGCGAAATTAGGCACTCAAGCCTGGCACTACTGCTAACGTAAACGAAATTGAAATATTCTTTATATACGTAAACTATACTTACTAAACATAATACGCAATTTTAGGGTCTCTAAAATCAAAGACGCAACCATAACAGTTCACAAATTAATTTCTTCTCATAATTTGTGGAAATACTGTCACCTGTCAATGTTTAGAGGCACATGTGGCGCCATCTATTGATAGCTCGATGGTACTAAAAGTAGAAAAATCTGTTTTTACCCCATAAAACAGAGAAATTTTCATTTGCGAAAAAACCTAATTTAGCGGAATGAATTGTGAACTTTGGCGATTGTATCACCCTAATTAGACCTCTAGCTTTCTTTTCATACCCCATTTGACCCGTAAAATGTAGAAATAAGTATTTTTGTAAATAATTAGTACCGTGGAGTTACCGCTAGATGGCGCCACCATGTCCATTTTGTGATAGTTCGCACATATACGGAAAAACCCAATTAACCCAATTAAGAGGAATAATTTGCGAACTTTTTTATATGTTTCCTTAAAATTAGGCTCCTTGCTTTCATTTTATGTGTATTTGGTCCTAGAAATACGTGTGTATAAAAAGTTGAATTTTTTTTCAATAGATCGAAGGATGTCCTTCTCGCACACTATTGCTTTCCTTGTCTAGCGTTATTAGACAAGGAGAGCACCAGCGTGCGACAAGGACAGAGATACGTGCGTGGTAGACAAGGAGAACAATAGCGTGAGACAAGGACAACAATATAAATTAGTTTTTTATAGAATCATTCATGGTGATTCACTTGATTGCTATTTTATGTCTAAACGAGTTCAAATATGTTTCATTGCGTTTGTGATGCTTGATCCAAGCAATCTCAAGTATTGTTGAAATCAATTATAATATTATAATTTTGAAAATGAAATACAAACATAAAAAATTTAATATTTTTGGATAAAAGTATAACGATATATTCTGACATTTTTAAATTAAACGCATATAGAGCAAAACTTCGATCTATTGAATAAAATTGTAAATATTCTCTATACACATTTTATACATCAACTGGAGTATAAGAAGAAAGTTTAAAGTGATAATTGAAAAAGTGCTATTAGTTTACAAATCAATCTGTATTGGTTCTTTCTTCAATTGAAAATTTGTTCGATTCATGAATAAATTTATGGGATTAATTTCTATTAAAAAAAATTGTGTACGTTCCTTGTCATCACAGATGAGATATATGAATAGACCACAGATGAAGTATGAGCATGAATACCTTGTCTGTGTTTAAACGTAGAGTGCGCTAAAAAACTAGTGATTTTTTACTATGTCGGTATTTCAAGTCACGGGTCACGAAAGTCCGTAAGATGCAATGTCTATTCATATATCTAGTCCGTGGTACAGTGCGCTAAAAAAACCATTTACTATGTCGGTATTTCAGAACATGGGACACGAAATTCTATAAGATGCTTGATCTATTCACATACCTCGTCTGTGGTTATAACTAATTTAATTTTTTTCTGCAGCAAAATATAATGTCTAAGGAAGTTTCTGTAACTACAATGGAATCCAATACAATATCGAGTGCAATGCAATAATTTTGTAAATTCATTTACTATTCGATGGTGCAGAAGTACCTATGCAATCGCTAGTGAAATATATACAAGTTTAATGGAATTCAATTTGGGACGTAAAAATGTGAAATTTTATGCAATACAATATAAAAATAATTTATAAAATAATAGCAGAGCAGACTTATTAATATAAAACATATTAGCAACAGGTTCCGTGGTGTAGCGGTTATCACGTCTGCTTTACACGCAGAAGGTCGCCGGTTCGATCCCGGCCGGAACCACATATAATTTTTTTTTTTTAATTTTAGAAAAAAATTTCCATTTTGCAATTAACAAACATAAAAAAACCAGAAAACTATGAATCAACAGTCATAAATAGCAAATACTAGCTAAAGACAGAAACCATCAGTTTTCGCTTGTACAACTAAACATAAACTATCAAATATTAAAGCTCATTTCCTCTGTTATTAGTTATTATTGTCACATTTTTTAAATTCAACGTACGAACTATTTCGTTTATAATTAAACATCATTGCCATTAGTTAAACGAAACGAGACGAAACAGAAGGAATCGCGGAAGTTGAAATTGATATTCGGTTGACGCGGTGATATTTGTCTTTTCGCACGTTCACGTCCGAAATGATACGATAGGACGTACAGAGTGTCTTTTCACTTCTTTTCGTTCCTTCATTCACTGTTTCCGTTTCGGCCATCTGCTAACCCACCTGCGCCGTGCCGCGGCCAACTGCTTCGTTTCTTTGGCGTCGCGTAACGAGAGCAAGTCCGGTTTTTAGTCGGACGTCGACCATTCAGCGCTCCTTTTTCAGCCGGTATTTTATACCGCGACAACAAGATGGAGAGCACCGTGGATATCGATGCGTCTTCGAACGAACTGCGTTCCTTCCTTTCCTTTTTCTGTTCTTTTTACCTCTTGCCGCCGAACTGATTTTATCGAACAGCTTAGCCAGCTACGCGGAATCAACGTGCATCAAAGAGCCAACTGTGCGTGACTATACGTCGATATAGCGCACGATCGTCGATAACATGCCCACGGACAGATGCTTGAACAAATTTCTAATTGTAACGCAGAACGTGATTAACGCGATTCGATATCAAATCGAATCTTCTCGGTGATGATCTCTAGGGTTGAGTAGAAGTTTCGAGTAGGTTTTTCTTTGATGTTGCTTGTCCTATTAACCTGAAGGTATTGGACCATCTCGTATCTGTAAAGATTGATAACATTTCTGAGCAACTTCTATGAACTCGCCGTTACTTTTCTCCTAAATTTACATATATATTTGTTTCTTGTTACTTTTGTAAAAATTGTTCTTTTTACGTCAATGTTGTACACATTATGTTTTCGTTTTTTCAAGTGAACACGTTTGTTTTCGCGTAGATGAAAGCTGGAACGTGGAAATCTGGGTTCGCCTGTGTGTCTCCGAAGCAGACGAACGCCTGGTAAAACTCGCTTATTCGCTTGGTGATTACACAACGGAGAACGAAATTGGGTCGAGTGTCGCGAGAATACTTTCGGCCACCTTCAAACTCCAGTGTTCTTGAACAACCCCTATCTTTCTGCCAGGCGTACTTTGATTCACGTGATTTTCTCTTCTGTGCTTCGCGTCTTTCCAGAGAGCAAATCCGAGCGGTGAAACGTTACATTATTCCCCAGGCTGTTTAGAAAGAAAGAATTCTGAAAATTTCTATTCGAAAGAGGCTACTATTTAAGGCAGAAAATTTATTATATAATAATATAGCATATTTAACTATATTATTATATTTTAAATGATCTGTTTCAATACTATCGCGTGTAAATTGATCATAATCCTACAGGTTAATCACCTGTTTAGACAGTTGCAAAAATTCGTTAGCTTAGCTTCCTTATCTTGATAATCAAGCAGCTTTACTGTCTGATAATAATGTTTGATCGAAAGATATAGCTTTTGGGACAAGAAGGTTACTCCAACCTCCGTCTATAATGCTATTTCTTGTTTGTGTTATTGTTGGTTTAATACTAACGGTGTTTATAAGTCCAGTTTCTAAATTTGTTGTTTTAATTTGTTATCGCTTGATTTCATTATCTACTTCAATTTTTACCGCTTAATTTCATTATCTATTTCAATTTTCTAATTTGCTATTACTGGATCAACGTACTATTGATTTACTATATCAGTATTTTAACGGTATCCGTCTGTTTCATGAAAAATATCAGTGGTTCATCATATGATTCTCTGTCCTCTAAAATATTTCAAGTTACTAAATTAATATGCAAGTTGTGTACGATCAAGCGGCAATTCACTTTTAAAATTTCCAACTTTGATCGTTTGGTTTTTTTTTTTTTTTTTTTTTTTTTTACTGAAACCGGCATGCTTTAAGTTTATCGTCGACAAAACGCGACACGGTTCCATGATCGAGGAGGTCAGATACGATCGACGCAGCCGGATCGGTTCCAATAAAAAGGATTAGGTAACAATCCGGTCGAACGATTTGAATTTATTATGCATCCGTGTTCCCCGTGGTAACTGCAGGTGGCCCATTCAGGATGCGGGATGATTGACCAGAAGTAGTCTCATGAATAAGACGCGAGAATCTCTACCTCCCGCGTGGAACGATCAGTTTCAATGACGGGTTCGTCTAGAACGATACATTGAGTTTCTTCGTTCGGTTGTTTCGTGTCCCGAGGAGGCTACCTGTCGGAAAGCAGCGTGAAATCTCGAGAAACCAGTCGCACGGTCGTTTAATGTTACCTCGCCCGTCTCCACCTGCAGCTTCTTTTTATCCTCGCCGCTGAACTTCACCCTGACCCTAATCTGTGGTCACATTTTATAGCCAACAATTAAATTGCCTTTTCCACAGACCTGATCCAACCGTCACAAAGATGATATTTTAGGTTTTATGTCGCAACAATCAAGCACAAATTTACGAGACTCCTGTGTAGGGTACGTCGGTGCTTCTATAGCATTACTCTTGTAATATATTTCGTAGTTTGATCCTACTTGTATTCTTTGGAAATGGTGTGACAAAAATGATGTTTGTTAACACGTATGTCTGGAAAAAAATACAAAGGATTTAGGATTAGAGTGAAAAGGTCGAAATATTTATAATTGGAGAAAATAGGTTCTTGCATCAAGTTTTTAACTATGTGTGAATAATGTAGTAAAGAAAAGCTTTGTATCTTGCTCGATGACTCTTCTTACGTGAAATGTGATATTATTGCACAATTCCAAACGTTTTCACTTTAATTTTTCAGCAAGATTTTATTTTCTTTCTTTCATAACTTTTTACTTCTGCTCAAACCGTCCTATAAATCCAGAAGTTCTGGTTCATCATTAGTATAGCGTGATGAAACGTGGAAGTTTCTTGTGAATAAGAGGAAAAGTACGCGAGCTTAAAAAGTTCCTTCGTGAAAGGGCAATAAATTCTCTCGGAAATTGATTAACACTAATGGTTACCTAGCTTCTTCAGCCACTGGATAAAGGAACTTTCTCTCCCCAGTAATTAAAAGCAATATTTTCGCCCTCACGGCTTTTCAATCTGAGAACACGTCGGATTCACGGTGAGTCAAGCAAATACGGAATAATTTTACGATGATTAATAAAGCTGCGTTGCGCTTATTAATCAAACGAAATGACTTGGACATGAGCACACGAAGGAAAACGAGTTTCATCCTTTTCGTCACCGTGTTCAATATAAATTACGTTCAAGTTTCAAGATTACTAGCTAACCTGTGTAAGATATTTCATAATATTAGAAAAGAGAATTCAATAAGGTAATAAATTAATTGAAAAGAAAGTCAAAATGTTACTTTACCGCGACGTTGGTCATTGGCGAGTTAAAAATAGAAGTCTTAAGGCTTCTTGCACATGACCTAATTACCAGATTAAATGTTGAAGATTACAAAAATCTTCTTTATTATTGTTCCCTTCATCCACCATCCAAAATTTGCTAAATTTTCATCGTGCGAAACGAAAAAAAAAAAAAAAGAAAAGGAAAAAGGATAAAAAAGAAGTGACTGCAAGGACGAAAGGGAAGATTCTAGAAGGAAAGTTGGCAAGTGTCAACGCGGTCACGGTGCAAAGGCGATGCACCGGCTGCAGCGGCGGTGGATGAAGGAAAAATCGATGCATCGCCTACGATTGTGGCCGAGCGATGCCGAAGTCGGCTCAGCTGTGCCGAATCCGAGGAACCAGCGCGAAACTGTGCGGACGTGGTGCGATTGCTGCACCGGATCTTCACACGGGAGGAGGTTCCTGGCGAGCCGTGACGTCGGAAAAAGCGTTCGACGATTCACTCGCATCTCCACGAGTGGAAAGTTCGGGACGTTCGTTTCGAATATCTACGTTGGACCTCTTCCGAACTTTCTTCGCGATATCTGGGACGTGATTCGACTTTCTAAACCCATCCACGGAGCACGGAGTTACTCGTGAAATGAGTTTTCCTTTTCGATTACCGCATATCCTCGGCAGCTACAACGTTGGAAAGTTGCCATTGTAATTTCAAGAATTGGTGAAGCTTATTTTAAGCAACTTGTAGAAGTACTTATTTATTGCATACCTTCGCGTGCTCATGTCCAAGTCGTATTATCGTCGAAAGGATGGAAAGATAAGGGCTCAGGTCGCATATTTAAATTTGAGTCGTTTGAATTCATGAAATTTGACCAATCTGATCGAAGTTGGAGTCTAAAAATGGCCATGTACTTCAAAGTCAATCACGTAATAAATAATCGCAGGAAATTCTCATTCCCACGTCAATGTCCTTGTTTCGTGAACGTGATTTTCATATTCATTCTTCTTTTTCATCGTTCAGAGCAACATTGCTTTTAGAACGTGAAGATTCAATTAACGTTTCGGTGCATTGTGTCGAAAAGGGGGGAGCTAGGCTTTTGTATCTCAATTCGTTGAAGAAAAAGAACGACGTAAAATAAATGGCGTTCTTCGTTATCTGCATTCAAATACACACGCGAAGCTTTACCTGAAAAAAATAAAGTAGCTCTTTTGTATCAGCTCTTTGCCCCGTGGACAGATAACGCTTAATTGCGACGTACGGATTTAAATAAGCTGGTAAAGATATCGTAGTTTCGTTAAATAGGATTGCTTATAATGAGCTCTCTCCTGATCTTATGACCTCGAATTCTTATAAAATAATAGCGTGTTCATTCCATTATTCTCCTTATAAGTATTGATTTATAATGTATAACATGATAATTACATATTTTTAGTAAGCAATTCAGTTTAACAAGTCTACCTTAATAAATCCCCTTTGCTCTTAATTATAATTAGTATAACTGTATAGTTCCATGACGTATCATCGGTCTAGAAATAGAAAGGAATCGGGGCAACCTTTAGCTGGGAGCAATGCAAGGGATGCACAAATGTTAAGAGGTGTTCTTATAATATTTCTGCAGAGCTTCTGTTAGAGGATTCACGTACGGTATTAATAACTTTTCATCCCTTTTCGATATTTTAATAAGATGTTTAATTTTTAATGAACTTATCTCATACCGTCAGTCACTTTTACCAAGACTAGGTAAAACGTTGCTTCTGTCTGTGGTAAAGTGTGTTAATAACAATGAATAGAAAATCGATTATAAAGAATAATCACGCTTGAAATTCTGCTGGTACTTACGAATTAATCATCTTGTAATCAGATTAGTGAACATGAGGATTACATAATGCTAGGTGAATTCATCCACTTATCCTCTCTTGTTCGGAGGGCTTTTTGTCTCCACGTTATAGGACGTAGATGCAGCTTTGCGAGAGAACGAAGGATGTAAATTTGATGAACATGTGTTTTACTGCTTTTTTTCTATTCGTTCTTAAAACGTTGTGATACACTCACGAATTGGACAAACTTATCAGCAACTACGGAGTCAGAAATATTTACGACATATTTTACATAACTGAAACGTTATAATATTTACATATATTTGTCTCGTATCTGTGTTATTAATTTTACATATAACTCAATTCTGTGATCGATATGTTTAATAACAATATAGTGCAACATAACCTTTCTTTCCCGTTCCACATAAACATTGGATCCTTAATAAATCATATTTCAATGGGTCGTCAACCTGTTAAGATTGGATGATAGTAATTTCACTTTATGCATATAAAATTACGCAAACTATTTTGGAGAAGAATTCAGAGCGTCAGGGAAGAAGAACCATCGTATATTAACGTAATTCGATTGATTATCAGCGTAGTAACCCCGCGGCACTTCGTATCGGCGTGGTACCTTGAGCGGTGAGCGCCGTGGTGGGGAAAGCTTGTGGGAAGTCGGACAGAGTGGGGGAAACGAGGAGCCCGGCGAACCGCCGGGAAGGAGTATCACCGCGTGTCTGCCATCTCTGTCTTTAGTTCAGTTCGAGTTCGGCGTGCAGCCGGTTCGTATCCGTGTGCTTTGCGTTCGATTTCCGCCCGATCGGCGCTCATCTCGTCTCCGCGACTCGTGTCGATACGTTGTCGATCTGCACAGTGATTTCGCGTCTTCCTCCAATTTGGAACGCGGTCACCGGGACGAATTTCCGAAACTTGGTACATACGTATATATATATACATTACCGACACTCACAGCGTCGCCAATCATTCGCTCTAGTTTTCTGTGGTATAATTATCTGTAAGCCAGCGTGGTTTTTTAGTTGGAAAAGCGTTGTCTCGCGCGTATGTGAAATTCCACGGTGTCGTACGAGGGGACAATCGATGATAAATCGCAAGTTGCTACGTCTCGAGGGAAAAGGTGATTCATTGGAGCGTTCGGGAAAGAGCGTAAGGGGGGTTTTGTTTTGCTGGTTTTGACGTTTCCGCGCGAGTAATTTGTTGTGTTTATCCGTTTAAACTTTTCGTACTTGATACTCGTACTCCGATTGATAGTAAGAACACATTGTGAATGTAAACATTGCTGTTTAGATTGCTCTGGAATATCGATCGGTAGGCTTGAACAACTAGTCGATACGTTAGTGAATGATCGATTAGTTGTTCGAGCTCCGACGTTCGGACCAATGGCAGACGTTGTATAAGAAAGTGACATCTCGAAAGTCAGCTCGAGATATCGGGAGAATTAATTACAAATGGAGCACCATTATTACTTAACAAATTTAATATGTGAATGTCATAATTCAACGTAGGGACATTTAACCTCTTTTTTAAAAAAGATATCTCTTTTAGTAATTCAATCGTTCGAATTCTAGGGATTATCAACGAAATTCCATTGCTAAATAATCAATCGAGTAATATCGATTTCTAGGAAAAAGTCTGGTAGAAAACGGACGATATACATTCTATAATTAGTGTTCCGAAATATATGCAGTTAAATTCGTGACTCCATAGAGAGCACAGCGTTGCTATATACAGTGCGTGGGTTTTACATCGATTCTCCAACGTAACGTACGTTGCTACGTCAAACCTGTCTCTCTCTTTTGATACGAATAAAGTTTTCGATCGTGATAATTACGGGAAGAATACCATTGGACAAGATTCCGAATCTGCGGGCAGATTTTTCTGGCAAGTTGGAGTTAATTATTGGCCTAATTATCGCGTTCTGTAATTGATTATTTGGGAACGAACGATTAATCAGGGGTACCTAGGTAGCGCTGACATCATTGGCAGCTAATTAATCAGTGGCATGCGTATCTCGTGCACAAGAGTAACATTGAACGCTCGCGGAGATGTCTACCGAGAGGATTCTCCATTATTTGACAGCGACGATCGTTGATAGGACGTGAAAGGACGGAAACTAATAATTAATCGATTTTGTGCATCGGATATTCGTTCATCGTGCATCGTATATTCCGCGTGTTTGCCATGTAATTACGACAGATCACGCAAACAGTTATTATAAAAGATATTAGTAAATAAAAATAAAAGGATAAGTCGAGACTTTTTTCTTTTTTTTCTTTTTTTTAAAGTGGAATTCTTTATTGAATTTGTAATTTTCCGATTGATTAATCGAGTATCACATGATTTCAAGTGCCGTCGTCAGTGATTGTTCATCGATAAGTAATCGAGTTATCAACGTGATCTAATCATTCATATTTTTCAAAATCAACGCGTCATCGCTGTTAACGTGGTTTCTCCCGTTCGTTGCATCGGAGTACGATTGCAGGACGTTCACCCGTATTGACGTGCAAAGACCCTATTATGCGTTAACGGACCACAGAGACTGTGTGTAGAGGTTCTTTACCAGTCTTGAAAGTTCCCTTATCGTCGGCTACTCGAGGAAAAAGTTTCACGCGCGTCGATAAGCAAGCATTAATAAATTCGCATCGTGCGATGGACGCATTTTCGTGAAAGAAGAAAAGAAATATGATTGAGAATAAAGTTCCGTGATTCTGATCGATTCAAATTTAGCGGCAAATCGAGGGGATGAAATTTTTGGCGGCGGCGCTGTGATTGGTGGTTTCTTACGACTGCATCGCCAATGGCGTGGCTTCCCGCGCGAATTGGTGAACCAATTAAAAGGTCCGATTAGTTCGTTTTGCAGGGAACTCGCGAGAATCGATTAATCAGGTGTCGAACGTTGATCGATATAATCGTGCGAAAGTAAGAAAGTAATAAAGTGAACGATCATGGTGTGACTCGGGTGACTGGATTGATCTTTTCGGAAAGATCGACGAAGTTGATCGGTGGTTGTGTGGTGATTGGTTTTGGTGGTGGTGCTTGATACGCTCTTGGGAGTCGGAAGCCCGTTGGCACCTGGGCCTCGTTTACGTCGGTTTACTCATGCTGGGAGTTCTGAAGCGGCGCTGGAAGCCATCGAAAAGGTTAGTGCTCTTTGACGCTTTCTTTTTCTCTATATCTTTTTTTCCTCCTGTGTGTTTAAGAACTGTTAGCTATTCAAATTACGAAGTTTTGAAATGAGTTTGAGTTGTGTCATTTTTGAAATATATGTACATGTATGCGACATGATACCTACTTGGTTTTTTCATCGAGAGTCAGACCATTGAAGTTGACGTTGTTCGATGATCGATAATCGCGAGGTGTCGTTGGGTACGTTGAACTTCCCGCGTAATGCAACGTGATGCTTTAATTACGAAATGAAGCAGGGTCATTGTACGATAATTGCTTCTCGAATCCCTCCCGAAAAATTTGATCGTTACGTGACGTCATCCTTATCAATAGCTAAAACTCTGTCTGCATTATCGACGTTGTTTTCGTTAGGGATCATAACCATACATTTATATCAGAATGAAAAAAAAAATCACAGGATCATAATTATTTTTTTGACTAAAACGTTAAATCGATTACAAATTACTAGTTTTATGGAAAATTTTTTTCTTGCTAATAACCATTACCGATGAGAGAAATTTATTTCTATTATTTAATAGTTCTCAGCGAGGGAAACTCTCTTTCGGTTGCTAACCGAATAATTATCGACAAGGGAGATTTATTTCGGTTCTCTTTTTTCGTTAATTCTCGCGAGATTTATATCGGAAAGTAACTCTAGAGTTTTGAAAATGTTTTAACGCGATTGTGGAGGACTGTTTCGGTCGAATATGCCCGAGCAATACTTTACACTATTACGAACGACAGAAATGGAGCTTTTCTCGTATAAGCAAATGAATTTCCCATATCGATAACTGTTATAAGGGATTGAAAACAAATTCCCCTCGTCAATAACGATTATCGGCAATTCAAGAAAATTTTCAGTCGTTTGTAATTGTTATTTATAACCAAAACGTTGAATTTTTTGGTTGTTTAAAAAATTTTTTGGCCTGGTTTGAAAAATTTTCTTTACATTTTAAAATTAACATTCTCAACGTGAATAATAAATAAATTTCAGTTACTGATCTTTTTTCGTAAAAATTCTTCTAATAACTGCTACTTTTGGTCCCCGACTGTTTGTTGCTTGATCAGTGTCAATTTTTGTATTTCAATTAATCTAAACATAACCTTTATATCAATAGTAATGCAAATGCTAATAATATCGCGGATATTGGAACTCATTCAACATGTATATAAATATACCGAAAGATATTCAAACTTATATTTAAAGCTTCGTGTCAACAAATTTTATTTTCGACTCATTTTTTTTTTTTTGTGGAAAATTCCTTCCTGGACTATAATCACTAAAGTACATATAGTGACTTTATAAAAATATTCAAATACTTATAAATAAATATTTGAACGCGTTTATTGTATGACTTATATATTATATGAAACATTTTGAAATTTCGTTGTATTCGTAACTCTTAAGTCCATTTTTGGCACTTGTTGTATGTCTATTTTAACACAAATATATCCAAAAATATACTCGCAGTGATTACCTTGCATCTTCTACACTTACGTTCACATCGACTTGAAATCTTGAGTATTAAAACAATCAGCGTTATTAAAATTTTAAAATGTTTTACGTAACACACGCGATATACATGAATGGAAATTTTCTGCGATATGTTCCAATGTTTTTACAAGCGACTGTGCACGTATGTCTGTACGCACTTACACGTGTACCATAAAGGCACGAATAAATTCGTGCCAATATTTGCCACGCGAAGAAATTTGTTAGCACGTTATTTATAACTGTCCTGTAACTAGCCACAATAGAACAATGGAACAATAGAATAACGCGGTCGGCAACGAGAAGTAACGTTGCAAGTGCCAGAATCTTTCTAACCGTTTCGTTTTACCGAAAAGGCTGAGAAATAATTGGGACACGAGCCGCGGGATCAAAGACGAGTTCCAACGTTTTCGTTATTTGCCGTGCAATTTCTCTTCCACCGTAGGATATCCTTACGCGTATTATCCTGTTCACGGCGCTGTCTCTGTGCTCGTTGGAGCAGATATACCTGATTTTTGATTTCGTATTTTGTACAGAAAGCCGCTGCAATAGCGAAAAGCTTTGAAAAAGACGGTCGTTTGTCGGAGCGGTGATTTCAACAAACGACACGTATTATTTCTGAGTGAAAAATTCGTCCGAATGGAACTGAAATGGCGGGCGGGCTTTATTCTTCCGTATTGTATTTCCTCGTTACAGCCTGCATTTTTGTTTCGAGCTTTCTCTCCGTGTTTTCGACACGGAAACAACGGAGATCTCTATATATAATATTATATATAACATTTACGAGCTGGTTTTTCTCTTGACGTTAATTTAATTTGGTTCGCGTTGAAGGGATCACGTTGACGGTGTGCCTTGTTACCACATTTAGAATAGTAGTTTACCTTTAAATTTGATAAACTCGTGAAATTTCGATAGGAAAATGTCAGTGAACGAAAGAAGATATCAAGTAAATTGGGATTTTCGTTTTTATATAATGATCTTAACGTTAAAAGGTGAATCGTGCGCGCTCCAGATTCTTTACAATCTTCTTTCTGCAAGTAAGAAAAAATTTCCTGCGCCTCGTATTTAGGCTAACCGTTGCGTTGAATTTTAAAACTCGAGGCAAATTGTACCGTGCGACGTGGTACGTTAATTAGGGAAATCTCGCAAACTAATTGGAGAAAGCAATGTAAAATTTGTGGTAAAATAATCGAATAAAATAGTCGGTATTTATTATGGCGAGTAATTAAACTCCTTACGCCTGGTAGGAAGTTGAGCAATAAATTTAATATGCAGCGCGCGAAGTTCTCGATGCATCTTCAGGCTACGTAATAATCTGGATACGACGCTGGCGAAAAAGTTTTTATAGGTCGGTCCTCCTTTGTTTCCAAAACTTTTTGTTAAAGTTACATTGTTAATATCTGCGCGAACGTGGTGATAATATATTCACTATTGAACGATCGAGCTATGCACGTACATCTAGAACATTTAATGTTAACTCTGCAAGATAGATAACCGAAATGTATCTGGTTTACGAAATTACCTCTCGCTGAATTAATAGCGTTTCATCCCCCCCCCCCCCCCCCGTGTCGTTGATTCGAGAATGAAAGAGCTCCACGGTCGTTCGGTTATTAAAAGCATACATACCATCTCGTCATTTCACGGTGATATCATAAGCAGAGCACGAACGACAAACGATATCTATTATTATCGAGGCCGAACTGTAATCCAGATAAACATCACCCGGTGTGCGTAGTTGTAGGGTAAATTAGACTAACGCTGACAATCCAGCCGCGGGATCGTTGTAACATAATTGCATCGGCGATCCATGGCGTTCGTTGAATCGCGCGGGCGAAAGTTTAACTTGCCGCATAACTTTGCATACGGATGTGTACACGGGCTAATTTCGACGCATTATCATAACACCTGCTGCGCCCTGGCCTCTACGGATTAATTTTCATTAGACCACCCCTGCGGTCGATTAGACCGTTTGATTACAACGAAACGTTTGCTCTTTTTTGGAAAATTATTTTTACTTACACTCTTGAAATATTCTAAACATTTTGTTTCTGCGTGGTTTCTAGATTTAGTAAATTTCTAATTTTGGCGGCTATTTCCCAATTTTTCCCAATTTTTGGTATTTCGGACTTTTTTTTTTCGTGCCACGCACGTCGAGAACTTTTTGTTCCGAAATTGTAATATTTTCTCAGTTTTAAGTATATTTAAGTAAAACAAAACAGGCAAAACAAATAATAAATTTGTTACTTCCCAATAATTTCTATTCAGTGTCATCATACCGACGAGTTTCAAAAGAAAGTGACTAATTATTGTGTACGGTTTGGTCACTCGTTATGGTCCGCCAGTTGCCAGCGCAAGCGGTTAAAACAGCGAGACCTTTATAACGACTGATTTCTTGTTTCAGTAGCAAAATTAGAAAAGCAAAGTAGAAATTTTACCCTAATTAGGCTAAACTAAAAATCCCGGCGGTTTTTCAAGTACCCTCGATAGTTTGGAAATTCGAACGGTCGTATTGCTAATATCTCCCGAGTTATTAGCGCAACGAACACGGCGAATTCTTCACGTACGTGCTCGAGTATTATTCAAACAGCGTTTCCACTTGTACCCTCTTGAAAACGAACCTTCCGACATGCATAGATGCACGCGTTTATTTGCTTTCGAACGTGTTGCTTGGAACTCGGTTCTATTAAAATAGACCTCGAGGGTTTTAAGTGCTATGATAAAATGTTGCGCCGACCTTACGACGCTCGTGAATGTCATCGTCACTGATTCTCGTACAAGCAGAAAACTACCATTCCAGTTTGTCCAATATTTGATACGTGTCGCGTATTTCACGTCGATCTGTACTCAGTGCATTTTGCACGTTTATTAGCAATAAGTTCGATAAGTAACCGATGATAAGAGAGGAGTCAAATGTTTATTAGGTTTTTCATTTTCGCGAACATGAAATTTAGACGGCGATTTGTTTTACTAAATATTATTTGAGTCACAAGCGAGTGCAGAAATGAAAGAATTTTCTTTTTTATTTTTTTTTTTTTATTTAATTTAATCTCAGATTATTAGAGAATTTCCTTTTTTATAATTTTTGTTAAAGTAAAAGTTCGTAGAACAACTTATTCTAACAAGTACATCTTAAGTTCAGTGAAATTGTTTTTCTTTTACTTTCATTTTTCCACGCATACACTGATGAACAAAACTGAACACACATATAAATCATCGAAGAGATATACAGGGTGTCCATAAAGTCTCTTTATAATTTCAAAAATTTATTACAAAGGAAAATGAAAAGACAGATAATTGGAAATTATTATAAAATGAGACGTATATATTTAAGTTTCTTTTTGACTCATTTAATACACTTCTATTAACAAGTGTATCAATTTATTTAAGAAAAATTAGATATTAATAAAAATGACAAACATTTAATTTCTAAATATATATTTATTTTTTTCATTTTAGAAAAAAAATAATATATATAGATCATTTACTTTCGAGATAATTAAAATTATTAAAATAAATTAATTAACCCTGATACAAAATAAATTTTACTTTTTTTCTGAAAATTCATTTTCATTACTTTAAACTATAAATAATATTATTAAGTTTTAATTATTACTAAAATATATTTTTATCATAAAACTTCATTTTATTATATTAATTTTAAATTATATATATATATATATATATATATATAAATAAATGTATATTGCCAAGTGCGTAGCCATTGAGAAGCAAGAAGGAATGCCCAGTACAATAAAAAAAAAAAAAAAAGAAAAACAGGAGCGTACTCGACGTCGGATAAGGTGCAGTTACACAGTAGTGGTGGTCTTTTGGGAACGGTATAATGGACGAACGCGTCGTTATTCGATAAAATTCAGCCTCGGCTCTTCTCTTCTTTCTCTCTCTCTCTCTCTCTCTCTCTTTTTCCTTTTCATCCACTCGACGCCACGATGGGTGTGTATCCATCTCGCGAAAGTGCATGACACGACGAGCAATGTAAAAGCGTTGTGAATAGGATTTGCACGAGGGTGTAATCTCATTCGCAATTATATCTGTCGCGCGAGAGAAGCGTGCAACTCGATCAAGCGGAATCCTCTCGCGTTTCCGGGCGTTCGCGCGGAGGAAACGAAAATAAGGAACGAGTGACAGAGGCTGGAAAGAGAGGCGAAGACGAGACGAGCCGAGACGAGACGAGACGAGAAGTCTAAAGAGATTGCGCACCGCATGGAAAAGAGAATATGCCGTCACGCTGCGGGGAAATAAGGAAGGATCGGGTAATCGGGTTCCGTTGCACTCAAATTCGCCTGACTCCTCCCGAGTCAAATAAAATAAGTCGGGAATGGATGGATATCGTCTATAGATACCGGTGGATGAAAGCGATGTGGATATTTCAAAGAGGAATATCCGTAGGAGGAGGGGAAAGATTTCTCGCTTGAGCTTTCGAAATAAATCCTGAAACGGACGAGAATCTCATGGTTTTTACCTGGCTCGGAATAAATCGTCAGTCAAATCCATTTTTTATAATCCATTTCGCAAAGCCGACGAATTCTTGCCTCCAGTCTTAACCCCTTGCGCTGGCAACTGGTAACGCGGACCGTAACGAGTGACCGAACCGTATACAACAATTCGTCGCTTTCTTCTTCGTCTGAGCTCGTCGGTACGATATCACTGGATAGAAATTATTAAGTAGTGAGAAAGTTATCATTTGTTTTGCCTGGGTTGCAGTTTAAATATACTTGAAACTGAGAAAATGTTGCAATTTGGGTTTAGGTTAGGCTGAGGTTAGATTGTTAAATGCGTTTTTGTGACGTATTGATGAAAATCTAACTTTCAAAAATAATGTAATAAATAAAATATTATATTATATAATATGAAAAAAATATAATATATAAAATATTATAAAATATATACATAAAATATTAATAAATAATATATATTGTATATAAATTTATAAATTAGTATATAAATATTAATAGATATATATGTAAAAAATATAATATATAATGTATTATATAATATAAAAGAAATATTGAACAAGATTGAGTGTATGTTTCGTATATTTCGAGAAGCACTCGATGAGTTATATTTCCATCTGCCTTTTTCGTTTTATCTAATAAAACAATTAATTCTCACGATCGACGAGAATTTCACCAGCAGCGACTTTACGTTCACCGTTTAATTGTTGAAAACGAGGCAATCTTCGAAGGGAATTTACCTGGAACTTTAATTGGCAAAATATTTGAAAGAAACGCGAACGAAGGTTTTAGTCGGTTGAGAGAGAGCTGTAGGCATCTGGAAAGATCACGGTGAGATTCATTCCGGTTAGGAAAAGGAAGCATTCTGGCCGGGATTTCATTCTGCCGGCGCATAACGACAGACAGACGAAATTCTCGCGGTAAATCTACGCGCGATGGTTGCCTTTGCGGCGGCAATTAGAAGTCGTAGCGAGCAAGAAGTCTCGCGGCACGCAGCCGCCTAAATTCCGTCCGAGTTCCTCGCTTGTCGAAAGTTTCTTGTTCGTGGAAATAGGTACGACCCGCTCGAGTGTCTCGCTCGAGTTCGTCTGTATCGTTGAGGACAGCATCAGTGGATCAAGATTCTTTTTTTTTTTTTTTTTTTTTTCGAAAGCAGATTCCCATGTACTCAGTCTCGATAACGATTCTCGCCTCGTCGTCGCGTATTTGGGTCACAACGGATGCAAAGTCATCGCGAGTGGACTCCTGTTTTCTTCTCTTGGGGATAATTATTATAATAATTATATAATTATTATAGTTATTAATTATTATAATTATTATAGTTATTATTATAATATAATTATATTTATATTATATTATTATTTATATTATTTATATATTATATTATATTTTTATTTATATTATTAATATATTATATTATATTATTATATTTATATTATAGTTATTATTATAATATAATAATAATTATTATATAAGTATAACTGTATTATTACAATTACATATAATATAATGTAATATATAATTATAATAATATAATAATAATTATAATAATTACAATATTCTACACTTTTCACTTATTTTTGCACGTGAAATTATTATTCACGCCTTTCCAGTACTAAATTATAGTACTAAAATTCAAGTATACTCGGTAAATTTCCAAACGTCATTTTCTCGAAAATAGAGGCGCTAACGAAGAATTATTTTATTCTTTCTTTTCGTTTTTCTCGTTTTTCTTGTATTTTACTCGATTGTATCATCAATTACGGGACACTCTGTATATATTAGAGGTTCGTACAAGTATCCATGATATTAAATATAAATTATAAAATCGTCAGACGATAAAGTCGTTGAAATTCACTAACATGGAACTGAAAGTGTTCAGTGGCGGCGTGGAAGGGACGAAAGAGCGTTCTGAAATAACACGCTTTTTAAATATGCGCGAGGAATGCGAGATATTCGGCCGTGGTCGCGGAACTTTGTTGCCTATGCAGCGAGATTTCTTCGGTTAGTAACGTGCCGAGACGTAATTCTGCGAGCACGTTGTTGAAACTGTGAAATTATGCAGCGCCGATACTAAGTTTAGAATCGCGTTCGCCTATGCACGATCGATCGCTCTTTTTTTTGTAGAGGCCGATCGGTAACTTGCATCCTTATTTAGAAATATATCAGGATGTATTCTGACCTCAGTACAGAAGTCGAGCGAAATTTTAAAGAACGCTCGCTAAATGCTAGAAACTTAAAAGAAACATCATCGTTGATCATCGTTTCGAAAGATCCGCTTGCATTCGAGATTTTTTTCAATAAAAAATTTGTCGGACACTTGAACGCTTGTATGGTGAGCAGGAATGCACGCGCGATGCTCTCTCGTGGTTGTTAAATTTTTACACCGATTGTTGTACCGATCGTTCGTCGGTGAGCCGCGGTTTTACGATTCTTCTCTCTCGCGAAGCTTTTAAAGCGCACGCCAGCTTTGCGAAACTTGAATCGCGAGGAGGCAGGCTGGCTGGCGCGTGTGCACCGACTAAAAGGAGTAAAAATAGCGAAAGCTAAACGGCGGTTGCAGCGATTTCGTGTTCCTCTGGCCAAACACGAAATTCCGGCGGGCAGCTAGCACTAGGCGCGCAATAAACTCGACCGAGTACGACGACGATTCCCCGGTTTGGAACTGCGAAAATATCTTTTCCACGTGAAGAGGAAAAAAAAAAAAAGAATGACCGACGTAATTTTATTTTATTTGACAAAAGCAACGTCACGGTAGAAATATTGGTTTAACTCTTTCAGTTGCATTCGTAGCAGGTTTTTTCGTAGCAGCAATTATTGTTTCGATTTTGAAGGAAAAAGCAGTCCTGTGAATTTTCAATTTCAATATAAATAATTATATATTTATAATTATTATATTATATATATATATAATTATTTAAATATATAAAATAACAATTATATATTTCTGAAGTTATATTACATGATTTCAGAAGGTTATATATTATGAACAAATAAATGCAATATAAATAAATACAATATACAAATTGTATCTAATACTTTCTGTGATTTACACTTGACACGATGTAAATCAGGTGTTCGAGTTCAATGTGTACTCGTGAAATGAAGTGAAACCCAGTTCAAGAAGTTCACCCTGAAGGCACTTGTAAGAGATAATAGTCAATTGTATGTATTTATATAAAGTATTTGGAATATACACGTTGATATCGAAATCAAATCAAACAAAGCCAAAATCACATTGTAATTTTTTCACTGTCCCAGAAAAAAGCAAAATCACAGTCACAGAAACAAATTGTAAGTTTTTTATTATACCAAAATCAAAAGGAGGCAAATTAACAGAGACTTCTTAGAATTGTAATTTTTTCATTATCACTGTCCCCAAAAAAAATTTAAAAAAAAAAAGCAAAATCACAGAGAATCCTTACAATTCTAAGTTATTTGCTATCACTGTACCAAAATCAAAAGAAGGCAAATTAACAGTGACTTTTTAGAATTATAATTTTTTCACTGTCTCCTCCACCTCCCTCCCAAAAAAAGTTAAAATCACAGAGACTCCCTGCAATTGTAAGTTTTTGTCACTATCTTGAGAGAATTTGAACAGAGCTTGAAGTCTCCTGCTGAAATATCGATTGCGGGGCGTCTCACATGACCAGTCTGTACCAACGCGCGTAGCTCACGCTGGAAACCCGTGACCCGGTTCTCCACGCTCGGTTTAATAAAGATGAAGAATCTCACGATCTCGAGCAGGTTGAAGCGTTTAAACCGCCGAACTCTTGTTGCCCCGTATGTACAAGCGCTTGAAGAGAGAGAGAGAGAGAGAAAGAGAGAGAAAGAGAGAGAGAAAGGAAAGCTGATGGAGTTTCGTCGTTTCGCAGTTCCATTATCGTTCTGGTATTCACGATGACGCAGGTATAACAAACAGATTCCGCCGCGCCGGTAGAAACGCTTTTTCATCTGGCAAGGGGCCGACCTTTCTCTCTCTCTCTCTCTCTCTTCTCTGGCGGATAAATTTAATTGCTAGAGGCTCGGCGAACGCCGTGAAAGAATGACCCTACGACCGGCTCACCTTGACGGTAATCATGCCTTGAATTATTCAAGTTCTTCCGTTGATAAGCGACCGTGGATAATATATCGCTTCTAATTAGCGTTTGCCCATAGAAAAAAAAGAAAAGAAGAAAAAAAAAAGATTACAGAGATTCAACGGAGAGAGAAAGAGAGAGGAAGATAGAGAGATTCGTATCGTTAGATTAATTACCTTGGCGGAGAGATCGTTAGGCACCGGGACACGTTCAATTTTTTCCTCACTTCGGCTTTTTCGTTCTTTCCCCCTTGGTGTTTGATACGTACACTACCGTGTGCGCGCAAACTATAATATTATATATATATATATATATATATATATATATATATATATATAATACTATAATAATATACTACAATATAATAATATAATACACTGTATTATACTGTATTATATACTAATATAATATACTATACTATACTATAATATAATAATATACTATACTATACTATACTATACTATACTATAATATAATATACTATAATGTGCTATAATATATATATAATACTATACTATACTATACTATAATATAATACATAATATATAACATACTCATTTAAGTTATATATATATGCAACATATGGTCGAAATAGCTTCACCCACGAAATACGGTCGCTTCTACCAAATAATTAATTAGTCGGTGATCTCCGAATTTCCCTGTTGTCGTACAGAGGAGAATCCGGCGTTTGGTCTTGAATATTGCGAACGTGGAGGAGGAGCTACTTTTATAACTGGTCGCTTGGCACCAGGCAATCTTTCTCGATTTACTAAAATGTATCATCCTGTGACTGTCGCCGTTGTAAACTCGCCTCGAAACAGATGTTCGCGCGACACACCTCCTCGGCGAGGAAATTTACGCGCGACGTTCGATTCGCGAGCCGAGTCGCGCGGATTTCGAGGAATCGCGAATTTAGAGGTGCGCGCGCGCGCGGCTAGAGCCGCGTTCTTTAATGGCTTGCTTCCAACGCTCGTATATCGCGAGCCCACGCGTTTATAGCGGTTTAACGACGCCTGGTCGTTTGTTGAACGACGACACACGGCTACCAATGTGCCGCGTGCCTACTGTTCACGGTGAATTCTTCGCGAAAACGTGGTGGCTCTCTCGCTTTCGAAGGTTCAACCCGTGCTCCTCTGTACAGTCTCATTCTGTACACTTGCTCCTTTCTTTTGTACTTCTTTTTTTTCCTTTTTATCTCAATATTTTATGTTTTCTTGTCCTTTTGTATTTTAATTCGCCATTTTCCACAGCAGAGTCACCATTTTTTAATACTCGAACGTTATTAGTACAGGATATCATTTGCCAACAGTCAGGATAATTATGTATGTCGATAATTGTACCGAAACTCCCAAGATTGATCACTATTATTCTATACTCTAATTTTTATATCTACTGAGGAAAATGTAAATATTTTGCACATTCAAACTGGACGCATTTTGACAAAGGAAAATTAAAAAAAAAAAATAGCTAAGATAGTAGAATTTTTGTTTTTGTCAATATTAACCCTTTATGTTTTAACGGTGATTAAAAGTATCGCTTTAACATGACAACAAATCACTAGAACCACTGACCGAGTTCAACCATAAAGTTCCTATCGAGGACATTAAAATAAAAAGAGAAAGAGAGAATAGAAACATTTTACAACACGATAAAGCGCACAAGTTTTTATTTATACATTTTTCGTGAAATTTCTAAAATTTAAACCTTTGGAAATACACTGTTTTACGTTTATAGAACGTCCAACAAAACTTATAAATTCGTCGTTGCAGTGTTCATCTGAATAAGATCAGAATAAAAATTTGCAGTGCCTTTTTGCAGAAATTCGAGAAAAATAAGTAGTCGGGCCCATACATCGTTTTCACGAAATTTTTATTTCGGTTTACTCACTCGTACATACACACATGTACACACGGATTGACGATACATATATACAGGGTGTTTCGTAACTTGTGGGACTCACTTCGGGAGCTGATTGTACCCCTGAAAATAATGAAAAGAAGTCATATAAATATATGTCCTATCTGTCTTCGTTTATGAGATATAATGAATTTTCTATTTTAATTACTTTCACAAAAGATGCTCGAAATGACCACCTTGCATTTGAAGACAAGCCTGCACGCGTCTTGTCATTGATCTGGTTACTCTCTCTA
>NW_025109961.1:73637-136944 GCF_011392965.1 Frieseomelitta varia
ATGGATTCGAATCCGGAGGACGAGCAGGCCATGCAATAGGACCTCCACGACCAATCCATTTATTTGCAAAGTGTTGATTTAAAAATTGCCTAGCCACTCGGCTAAAATGCGGCGGAGTTCCATCATGCCTAAACCGCATACCGCATTTTAAATCGTATATATATATACAAAACGGAATGAGAACATGGGGGTTAAATAGCCTCGGCGCTATTGTTTTGCGTTGGCCACGGATGAACTTATCACCCTTGCTCTTTTCACCTTTTCTCGGCGCTGCGACCCGAGTCGCCGTCCTCAGCCATCGCGGGTTGAATCTGAAAGGTCAGTGTGTACAGTTGCCACAGTTGTGTGCTCCGTGTGTTTAGTCGATAAAGATGGCCTCGCGATCACGAACAGGGTCGCGTGCGAAATTCCGCGTAAGGGTTGCTCTCTCTCTCTCTCTCTTTCTCGTCTCGTCTCGGATTCTTCTCTCTTCTTTTTCTTCGCCGGATGGGAGAAACGCGATCTCCGATTTCCAACTTCCGTTTCTACTCGATTACCTGCTGCCCGACGCTCTCTGCGCGAATTCTAACCATAGAACGGATGGCTGGAAGCATGCATTTCTGGAACGCGAGATATTTGGTTTGCGTCTCGACGCCGAAAACTCTCGTTGACTTTTCCGCGAGTATACGTGTTTGCGTGGAGACGTGGTTTTGCGAGGTGATTTCAAAGAAATAAGAACGTTCTGTGATAATTTCTTGAAAAAAGAAATGGAGGATTGTATAAGTACAGTTGTTTGTTCATTTTTGTTTAATGATACAGTTAAATATATGTATATCCATGTTCTATGATAATTACTCGAAATTGTTACAGGATTCATTTTTGTTTAATAATATAGTTAAATATGTATATAATATATTGAATTATATATTATGTATTAAAGTTATATATATTTTTATATATAGTTAAATACAGTTCTCTATAATTGCTATTAGACTGCGGATTTTTATGCATTTATTCCTACAGAATGCAAAATATAAAAATAATATATATTTATATTTTATATTTTATAAATATATAAATAATATAAAATAATATAAAAAATATATTATATATTTTATATTATATATTTTATAAGTATATAAATAATAAAAATAATAAAAATAATATAAAAAATATAAATTTATATTTTATATTTTATAAATATATAAAATATCCAAAACATAGTAGCTTATATATAGGTTAATATTCAGTGTACAATTTTCTTGCGACATTTCATTCTTTTAATCATACTTTGAAAAAGAATGACTGAGAAAATATTCTACAATGATTCTTTTCGATTCTTTACAAAAAGAGGAAAAAGAGAGAAAGATCTTGTACGTGTTTTTATCTCGTTCGAGATCATTCACCAGGATTTTTATGAATGAGTCCACGACATACCGATTGCGACATTCCGCGGATGAATGGTAAGAGTTCAAGAATGAGCTGGCAGTGTCCTTTCCTTTTTCTTTTTCAACCGAGTTCAACCGAGAAAGAGAGAGAGAGAGAGAGAGAGAGAGAAAGTCAACGTTGTTTTAAATACGATCAGCCGAGATGTTACAGTGAAAACTGCAAGTTTAATCGTTTACGAGTGGACATTCCTTGTTTGATAGATTGATCATCACGGGGCGAATTGTTTTCGTACTGGCAGCCACCGCGTTTGTTGGTGGGCGTTCACGTCTGGCGACAATTCTAAACGATGTAACTCATGAATACGCCTTTTAAAAGGTAACGGTACCTGTCTCGCGTGCATTCTGATTCGTAGAATCCCGGTTCTATCGCGTGTAGGAGATTGCCTGCATTGTAGCAACTGTCTCGAGAGCGAGCAATGGAATTTTCACAACTTTTTTCAACGGTGTTGTAGAGACTTGAACTTTCTCTTCGAAATTGTCTATTCGGAGTTCTAGCGATCGAATTTTCCACAGAACAGAAGAATATCGTGATATTCGTATCTTCTTCTTCTCTGCGAAAGCGAAGTTTTAAAACTCTAAATAAATAAATAAATATATATATATATATATAGTATATATAGCTACATAATATAGCTGTATATGGCTATAATTATATATTTGTAAAAGTATAAATAAATTTTTATAAATTTTCGACAATGCTTGTTATTAATAAAAAAGTTGGAACAGTAAGTTTTAAAATCACAAAAACTGAAGTACCGACTGAGATTTATATAGCTATAGTATATATATATATTTATTATAGTATAGCTATAGTATATATAGATTTATATATAGTATAGCTGAGCTATATATACTATATGTACTATATAGCTAATATATAATTATAATTATATCTATATATATCTTTTATTTAAAATAATTACAAACGAAATACAAATACATAATTATAACACTTTGATAATAATTTTAAAAGCAAATAGTCGAAAATAATTTCACAAACTAACGAGCCTTTAGTACATTCGAACAAACAACCCTGAAGAAATGTTTTCAATCAAATGAAACTACAAGCACCCATTATAGGCAATGTCTATATAATACCTATATATATCGTATTAAATTCCAGCATTGTATTTCCGTTTTCATCGAGTACACGTTCGTTGACAATCTTTATAAAAGTTCATCGCAACAGTAGCTACGTAGAAACGTCTTGGCACCGTTTTATCTCCGTTTCGTCCTCAGTCTGTTTCTTTTTCTTTCTCTTTTTCTTTTTTTCAATTCACGACTTTTCCTCGTTTCCACTTGAAAACTTTCGGCGAAATGCTGCGAGTCTCGGGGCCGAGTTTTTCACGATGTTGCAGGGGTTGGCAGCACCACCGCCGCAGGGCGATTGAAATACTGCCGCAGCGCATCCTGGAGGATTCAACTCGCCTCTGGTACACCCACCTTTCCTTCCTTCCTCTCCCCCGAGAACTTTTGTTTCTTGAAATAATTGACGCGGACCGATGAGCTCGAACGGGAGTCGGATCGTAATTTATCATTTCTCGCGTCTCTCCACGACCTTCGTGTTCGGTCGTGCCTCCCGAGCCGAGCACCGCCCCGATACCTTGAATTATTGTCGTGGTGCACACAGGTGCACCTGCAACCTGCCTCTTCGCATATGGCTCTCTTTCACATTACATTTTACTGTGACGAACAGAACGTGTGGGTTTTTAACAATAATTTAACAATATTTAATAATGTTTAATAATTTAAATTCAAATTTAATAATAATTATATATAATATTTAATATATTTGTATATAATATTTAATATATATATTTAATACATTTATATATAATATTTAATAATAATATTTTATCGAGCGTTAGCACTGTTCGTTAGAACACAAAAATACACGTTTCGAGTATTTCACATGTAACAAAACTGCGAATTTTTATGTACATTTTTGAAAAAAAAAAAAAAAAAATGTTAATATCAAACGTATAATATTGAACGAAAAATTCAATAAAATTTCCAAAGCATAGTACTCCCTGAGGTATTAAAATAGCTACGTGTGGCAAAAACTTAACAAACGAGCACAGATATCCGCAGAGTCCAACCACGTATTAACATCGATCGGCAGCTGTTGTTTCTCACTGTTTCAGCCAAGCAATTATGACAAATAAAAACACAAAGGGACAGGGGCTTTTGGGCAAGGCGTTTCCTGTTATCAGTCGGAAGGAAGGAAAAAAAAAAAAAAAAAAAAGGAAGAAGAAAATGTTCGTCTCTGTCGTTTCACGGTTAGAGTGGAGCCTCCCCTTCGTCGTGGCTGTTTCGTCCCTGCGATACGTGGCCACGTAACCCCACCGACTAATGGATGCTCTTGTCACATAGTGGGTAGCGGTCGTGAAGGTACCGACTGCATTTAGAAAGGTCGTTAAGGACTTATTATAGGAACGTGACGCGCTACCCGTATCTCGAGGGTGAGAAGTAGCAGGCGTCTCCTCTTCACCCTCGAGCGCCTGAACCGGCTGAACCGTCGTTAAAGCGTCGTTCACACGCGTAACTAGCTCTCTCCCCTCTCGTCGTCGAGAATTAACATTTCGTGTTAAGTGGATTATTAGAAACCGATGTTTCATCGGCAAGCACGACCGTGACGTTCAATTGAAACACTTCGCGCGTGTTGTGGAATTTTTCTCTCTTCCTTTTGCTGTAACATTTTTGCAAACCGTAACAGCATTTTTCTTTCTTTACTATTAAGTAGCATCAAGTTGCTGTTACAGACACATAGATAGATTTTTATTGTTTTCTTATTGGATTACAAATTGCCCCTTCTTTTTGTTTTTCGTACATACTGCTTCTATGGACCTTCTACTTAGACATAATTGCTAATATTAAATAATGGATATAATAGTAATCTTCTAATACTAAATCTTTCAACTTACTTCTAGCAGTAATCTACTATGAAAATACTTAGCTAAGCTACTTGTCGCATAATAGTTTTACTCGTTATAAAATAGAATAGAATAAACTAAACATATACAAAACGAAAGGAAAACCATATAAAACGACACATGATATATTACAATGAAAAAATGTTGCTGTTATAGTAGAGAGTCAGAGTAATAAAGAATAATTAAGTTTGAGTTCTGTACTGAAGGTAATTTTGATTAAATAATAACTCGTGGATTGTGGAAGGTTTGTAATTTAACATTTTCGTAAAACGCAAAATTTAATGGTAAATTAAACGGTAAATTTAATGGACCGTAATCTCTCAGTTAGTTCTGAAATCGTGATCACTTGAAGGTGGATTAAGAACCGTGGTTCAGTAAAGAAGGATTAAGAATAATTAAAAACGCAGTTGTTCCGGTTCTCGTGTAATATCCTTTTCGTTTTACAAGCAAGGGATTTAAGAAGTCAAGGAACTTTTAAACAGGTCCCATTTGAAACGTGGATCGTGGAACATTGTCGAAAAATGTTCTTACGTTGCAACTGTCCCGGTGAGAACGGATAAATAAAAGTTGCAGACAGAATGGAACTTACTTAGAAATATTTATAAAAATTTTAGAAAATTTTTCTGTCGGAAAATATTAAAAAAATTTTTAATATTTGTGGCAAATATTGACACTGAATTGAACACTGATGAATAGTACTCGAATGTAAAAGTGGATTTTTAATTTTAATCGAATGTTCTAAAATAGAATGTTCTTGTTTCCATAGAATTTTTGTTATATACAGATTCTAAAACATTTGTTCTATCAGAACACTATTTCTAAACGTGACACTTTTTTCTACAAAAACAGATATTTTTATATACAAATATATATGGTTTAGGAATAGTGTTCTGATGGAACAGATGTTTTAAAATCTGTATATAACAAAAATTCTATAGAAACAAATTATTTTAGAACATTCGATTAAAAACCCACTTTTTATATTCGAATATATATATATAAGTTGGAACGTTTGCATAAGTTTATCTACATATAAAATTCGAACGTGTATGTTTTTAAAAAACGACTAAAAGAACCAGTTAATTTCGTCCCGTGTTTACAAGTTTGTCTCAACAGAGATTTCTTTCCTTTCCATCGTATCGTCGAACGAGTATTCTCGATGAACAACAGATATTATATTTTGTGAGGGTAGCTTTAAATATGCACACGCATGTCGACAATGTGCACCGCGTGTATTCGTTCCTCGGAAGATGGTGCCGCGTATTTATAGGCGTTTCACGCTGTTTGCTTCTGTGTTAGCCCAATTTGCCGCGCAACCCCCCCCCCCCAGCGGCATTGTGACCACCCTCCAATTAGCAGATCAGTCGGAGCAGAACGCCTCCGCCTTGTTGGCGTGATTCGCGAATTCCAGCCTCGCCACGGGGACGCTCGATTTAACAACCGGACGAAAAAACCGCGAGTTCGAAGCTTTCGCGACTGTCTCTGGCAAAAAATCGGGAAATGTTTCTCCCGCGGGTACGTCGGGTCCATGTCTTGGCTAATTGCTCGGTATCTCAACGACGCGGCTGGATCTCGTTTTCGTCTCTGATATTTCTCTCCTCTCTTTCGTTTGTTTGTTCGTAGTATCTCGTTGCATTGCTCGGTGTTTCTGGAAATTGCGCTTTGTTACGCAAGGGATGTATCGCCAAGGGATAGGGTTAATATTCATGCATAAGTTTCCGTAATTTTGCATGTACATAGTTTTATGAATACGAATAGGAACTTAAATTTTATTTATAATGAATATAATGAAATTTATTTCACTCGTTATGGTCCGCAATTGCGGTTGTCAGCGCAAGTAGTTAACACGTTCATCACTTTTTTATCACTTCTGAATTGTTTATCATTCTCATTTCGCACGTGAATCTCGTGCGAACGTCTGATATAGTGGATATTCGGAATCTGTTGTGTCAACGATATTTACATCCCCCTAACGTCCCCTAAACGTTTACATAAACATTACACCGGAGGTACGGAGTTGGAAACGGTCGAATTCTTCTTGTCGAGGCAATTGTACGAACAGAGAACTGTAGATCTTGCGGAGGCGACGACTTTACAGGCGTAGTTCCTTCTGTTAGGCCGAATTCACAGGGGGATGTTTAAGGGGAATTCGTAAGAGGGCAGGCGAGGCACGCTTCGCTGCGTTCGCGCCTTCGCTCGCACCCTATTCTCGTGTTTCTCTGTTTCCCAGGCGGAACTAATAACTCCTAAATGACTCGTTACTCTTTCTCGCGCGAGTTACTCTCGTACGACATAGACTGGCTACTCGTGAAAATTAAACAGAACCATTTCGAAATGGAAAGTTTGTTGTTTCGATTCTCGATCGGTTTTGATTGTCAAGCCTCCCACTTGTACTTTCGGGTGCACGAGCGTTTAGGTTTAGTTTTGAACTTTAATTGACATTTTTGATCAAATTTACAATTTGTAATTACGATAATTTTCAATTTAGACTGTAACAATTACAATTTGAGCTTTTTGGAAAATTTAAGATTACATATTGAAATTTAATTTATATTTATTAAAATTGTCAAAATTTTATTATTATTAAAATTTAACTCATATTTATTAAAGTTGTTAAAATTTAATTTGTCATTAATTATTATATTGAAATTTTGCTTCTAAACGTTTGGTTAGTTGATTGTCGAAACGCCGGAGATGACAAGACAAATTTGCATCACCTCTGTAAATCGTTTCAAAAATTGTTACACCTTGAAAAATGGTAAAAAATAAATTACACTACGATAAAAAGAGTAAATAAATAAGAAAAAGTATTGAATTCCACATGTTGTACATTAAAATAAATGCAAGAACGCGCAACAATTGAAAACAAATCGAGTTCAAAGGGTTCATCTTGTAACATCGCAAACACTTCTTTAATCTCTTGCGCTGAAACGACGTGCATGTCGAGAATTTTTTGTCCCAAATTGCAATATTTTCTCAGTTTTAAGTATATTTAAATATTACTTCTTAATAATTTAATAAATTATTACTTCTTAATAATTTCTATCCAGTGATATCATACCGACAAGTTCAAAAGTAAAAGAATGCGACGAATTATTGTATATGGTCACTCGTTATGGTCCGCGAACCAGTTGCCAGCGCAAAGGGGTTAAATTTCATAAAATTTCGTGAAATTCAGAGAAAGATATATATATATATAGGTTATAATATTTTTAAATATGTTACAATTTTAATAAATATGAAAGATATATAAATTCCCTTTTTGTTGAGAAACCGAATTCGAAGAAAGTCGTTTCTTTCCGAAAGTTATCCATAAACTGTTTGCAATTGAACAATGAAGGCGATATTAGTTAATACCTTAACGGGATCTATTTTTGATTTGTACATCGTGAGACCTCCTGCCTGAGTGATCTACAAACAGCGAACCGAATCTTTTCACCAGCTGTGCGCCCACAGGAAACGTATCTCTGCTCCGTTTGAGCCACGGTTTCTATTTTTAAATGGCGGACAATAATGCCGTCTGCGCCGTCGAAAGATCTCCACTGCTCGTACTCCGATCTCTCTTGCCTCTCTCTGTTGTCCAGGACTTCTCCTTCTCCGTGGCACTCCTTAATGAAAGCTCGTAAAAATCGCGCGTCGGCCTGCGCGCGCGTCGCGTGGAAATTTATCGTCGCGGAGAAGCGTCGCGCAAGCGTGGCAAGAGCAAAGAGGGCGTCCTCCTTCAAAGAAAGTCGTAAAATTCAAATTTCTCGCCCTTCCTTCGCTCTCCTCGATGGTTTCTGGCACCATGACGCCAGGCATAACGAACACTTCTCGAATGACGCGCCCGTGAAAAATATCGTCGATAAAGTTTCGAACGCGGTGCCACGTTCTTTACGAGGTCATCGCCGATGGAAGTTCCGTTGGCGAGTTATTTCCATGCTAATAATTGGCCATGTAGGCTCTCATATGTGCAATGAATGTTTTAAATTATGAGTAATAATATATATATAATTATTATTATATTATAATATAATTTAATATAATAATATATAATATAATATTTATTATTAATATAAGTATTGGCACAACAATGCTAAATATGTTCAAACATGTTCAAACTCATAATTTAAAACATTCATTGCATATATATATACACACAGAGTGTCCTATTTGAAATTATCTCCTAACAATTATTGCAATTATCAATTCGTATCTGTTTCAAAGGGGATACTTTCTGGTTAGGTTTAGATTAGGTCACAAATCTTGGCCTTCCGAGCTATTCGTCTCATGAAACGAGCTACATGTTCATACGTGCATGGTTTCATTTAAAAAGAAAGCAGAGGTCACAAGCATGTCTAGACAGAGATTTGTGACCACCGTAAGACCATTTCTCTACAACGAATAGTTCGGGAGATAATTGTGTGGAACATTTCAAATGGGACACTTGATCATTACTTGACATTCTTCTATTAAATTCTACACGTATATTATATACAATGATATATAAATAAATAATATATATTATTAATGGGAACGTTAATGTTAACCCTTTGCACTCGATTTATTTTCAATGTTGTTGGGTGTAAAATTTGTATTTATTTTTAGGGAAATGAATTAGTAAATGAAAGTAAACACAAACTGTACTGATAAACTAACAAAACTTGGCAAACTATTGCTGAGTGGGATCTCCAGTGCCACATAGTGTTTTTACAGTTATTTAATGTTACCCATCTACAGCGTGACGTACGTGTTTTAGAGTAAATTAGTGTTGTCAGTTCGAGTTTTATAATAAATTCGTATTGTCATTTCCAGCATGACATAGGAGTGCAAAGTGTTGATATCATCGAATTCGTTACTCGAACGTCGGACGACGAGGAAATATTGGAACGTATCAAGGTGGAGGGAAGGTTGATGCAAAGTTTCCTCAGGTGAGAGTCGGCTGTTTCTGGCGATATCATCTTTTCCCATCGGGCTCGGGCCGGGAAGTTCGAGGTCCGCTTCTCGGCGGAAGCGGTTAGACAGCGAAACCACTTCCGGGGCAGAGGAGACAATTGGCTATCAGGATGGCGCCCTCCCCTTGTATTTTAAGAGCAGTCCACCGATGAAAACCGAGACGGGAAGCTAAGCGGAAAGGATGTTGCACACAGTTGCCGGCCTCTGATATTGATTTCTTCCTTCCATCGGCCGTGCACAATGGCTCATCTTTGGTCCGAATTGAAAAAGCTTCGCCGCCTCCGCTCTAACGAATAACGTCCTCGTGTGCATGTTCGTTCCTCTCCTCGAATTTCCTCCGTTTCCTTCTTCTCTTCCTTTTCTCGTCGTTGTTACGTTTTTGATCGTTGAAACATCGTCGATGCGCGTTTATCCTCGCGCTGGCAACTGGTTGCGCGGACCATAACGAGTGGCCGAACCGTATGCAACGATTCGTCGCTTCCTTCTTCTTTTGAGCTCGGTTATATCACCGGATAGAAATTATTAAGAAGTAATAAACTTATCATTTGTTTTGCCTTATGTTACGTTTAAATATACTTGAAACTGAGGAAATGTTGCAATTTGGGGCAAAAAGTTACAGTGCAAGAGGTTAACGAATAATTACCGCCGATTATCACTCGTGTCTACAAATTGCCGGAAATCTCAAGCTTTTACGAGCAATCGTGATCAACACTTATAATATGTGGAATTTACGATAGATTTTACGGTCCGTTAGAGTGGACGGTCGATAAATCTGTATGGTTTAGAGACGTCTCGTTGAACGAGCACTTTCCTCGTTCAACAGAATTTTCTTTCATTTGTTTTATTAGCCGGATGGATAGTTTACGAACGTGTCGTGCCGATAGTTATTAATTTTTCACACGGCTCTCGTTATTAAGCGCAACATCCCAGGAGAAAGATTACCAGGCGAACGCTTTATGAATAGCTCGATAAATCTTGCCTCTTGATACCGTTGCGACCGGTTGTGCGTTGCTTTTAAATACCCCTAACCTAACGCTCGTGGCGATTTATCACGACATTATCTCGCGTTACACTACATCCTCTTCCGAAAAGAGAATGAACCGTGCGACTTTCATCAATTGTTCACGTCGCCACGGATCGTTTATTTCGGTTTGACTAGGTTTGACGTTAGAACTACCTAGACGTAATTAAGGTGTAAAAATTAAAATTTCCATCGGGAGGGGATTAAAGTAAAAAGGGGCGGGGGAATTTTGTAATACGATGACGTGCAAAGCGAGATTTTATTTGCGAATTTTCTACGAAAAATTATTTGAATCTCTAACAGCGCTCTGTTTTGCATTTGTAAAGTTGTTTGATAAAAATTAAAGGAGAAAGAAAACAGTGAGTGCCAAAAATCAGATTTTTCACGAGTAAGAAAAGAGGTGGTTATTTATTTAAAATATAATATATAATATTTTAAATTATATATATTAGAATTATATATTAATATTTTAAATATATAATATACATAATATTTTAAAAGTGATTATTTATTTGAATTTACTGTTAATTCTTGTCTGTTCTTGGATTACTCGTATATATTGTAGAAAAGTAAAAATATATTTTAATTTTTCAGTAGAATCTATTAGAATGTAATATAATAATGACTGAATAATAATAATAATATAATAAATAATAATAATAACTGAAAATAAATAATATAATAAATAATAATAACTGAAAATTTGATGTTTGGCATTTATAGCGTTTCCTACTATAAAACAGTAGAAACTTTTCAATTAAATTGATCATTTAACTGTTTCCTACAAGAACTCTTCAATTAAATTAAACCTATTTTTTTTTTTAATAAAACAAATCAGAAAACCAATTTTATTAACTTTAAATTAAATTTAAGTTCAAGCATAATGATTATCACAAATTTCAAGAATTATTTCTTTCAGATGTTGAAGAAAATGTTTATAATGAAAAAAATTGCGCGTTTTTATTTCAGTAAAAAGTGATACTTGGCCCACTCGATTGGCCTACGCGATTGTTTCACGCACGTACTCGTGTTATGCGAACAGAGCAAGAGTAATTGAGAGTAACAGGTTATCCAGTATTTATTAACGTGATTTTATTCGAAGGTTGGATTAATTGAGACGTTGGGAACCGCGATCGATCTGTTTGCCACGATCCGGAGGGCCGCGAGGAAAAGCGAGAGATTGATCTTTCGCAACGTTCGCGAATCGCTTGGAAAGGTCTCAAATGTTTTGTGGCGTTTCACGGAAAAACACGGTAGATTTATGTGCTTATATGTCGGTGGTCGATGAGAAACGTGGGTGTGGTGAAGCGTTGATAACTCTTTCAGTTTTCATTTTCTGTTCTCAGTACAAATCTATCGTTTCGCAAGTTCAAGTAAATTGCAAGAAAAGGAGAAGGGAGGCGAAAGAACCGAGTTTCCTGCGATAAATGAAATTTAAATGTAACCACCGTGAATTCGAATCTGAATTTCGAATTGAATTTATGTTTAAACTTGCGCAGATATTTTCATATCTCACTCGTGTTCTTATTTTCATCCTTCGAGGGCTTGAGATGATCAAAAATCTAAAAGTTTAATACTGAACGAGTATGTAACAAATTATAAATGTAATCTTCTTTAAATATGTACGTTTGTTATAATATGTTGTTACAATATGCTGCAGTAAACCAATTAGTTTGTTATTGATTAAGATTATCTGTATAGATTAAACTCTCAATGGATTATACACAAAATCTTTTGATATATTTATTGTACTATGTTTGAAGTAAGCCAATTATTTCATTATTGATTACAAGATTATCTCCAAGGATTGAACTCTCGATGTATTACACACGAGATACGTTTCGAGAAAAATTAATAGTACATTATTTTTCAAATAATTTGCTAGCATTGTACACTTTCGTTGGGTGAATTTTGAATTCTCCTCCAATTTTGGAGTCCGGCTAAAATCATTTGTTGTTGTTACGTCGTAGCGCGAAATTGAGACAAATGAGGGATTTTAATAGGGATTACAGAAACAGAGATTACGAATTTGTTGATTACACAGGGAACAAAGGTTAGAAATCTGTTAACAATAGAGAGGATCAAATAAAAGAATTTCTCACTTCAGAAATTCAACAATAAAAACACATAAATCTGTCAATATAAATCTGGAAGAAAAATTTAACAATATAAATGTGGGACAGGCTGGTTTTAATTAACCACTTGCGCTGGCAACCGACTGCGGACCATAACGAGTGACCAAAACCGTATACAATAACTCGTTGCTTTCTTTTCGAACTCGTCGGTATGATATCACTAGATAGAAATTATTGAAAAGTAATAAATTCATTTATTTATTACTTATTTAATATTTATTATTTATTATTTTATTATTTAATTTATCATTTATTTATTATTTTGCCTATTTTGTTTTACTTAAATACACTCAAAACTGAGAAAATATTACAATTTTGTAACAACAAAATTCTCGACGTACGTGGCAGAGGTCAAACGCTCCAAAGTAGCGAGAGTAACAAGCTGCTTGCACGAAGGAAGAAGATTTTCCGCTCGCGTGATTGTTGTTACATTTCTACTTGTAAAGTGACAACTTTACACGGGACAAAGCAGAAGCAGCGATGACAGGTCGTTTGAAATCCGACGATAAAGCCACGATTGAACATTTAATTATCCTGTCAACGCGTTGCCCGGCCGAGTTGACGAGCTCGTGAAACCATTACACGCTCTAGCTTCCCATTGTGCGTACATCTCGGTTGCAATTTCGTTGCTGTCCCTCGAGAAAGCTTTTGGAGGTCAGTCTATTATTACCTGCCTCTAGTCGCCTCTTCCGCCTAACGAAACACTATCCTCTAAGTACCCTAAGCGCGAGCTCGAGGTGTAGCGTCGTAATTTGCACAGTCGTCCTCGGTCTCGTCTTTCTCTGCGATACAGAGATTTCCTTGATATCGAAAATGTAGGAGAAAATTACAATTAAGACTCGCTGACGCGTTCACTCGTCAGCTAATTTACCACGAAGTTTCGTTTACTCTTCTTTTATAAAATTCTTATAATTTCCTTTTGAGCTTCACCGCAGAGTTTCTCAAATAAACATTATTGCTTATAGAACAAACAAAGACAAGACTGATTATTATTTAATAATATTAATATTAATAATATTTTTTATTAATTTTATTAATTATTTATAGCGTCTGTTTTAATTTCCTAATTTTTCTTCTTTTCTCTGACGTTTAAATGTATTTTTAACTTGGTAGATCTGGACGACGTCAGACTAACGATAAAACTGACAATGATGTGAAAATATACTTTATTTTATAAAGAGGAAAACTAATTTCCTACAAACTTCCTCAGGTTTTTTTCGTTTCCTTTTTCTCTTTTTTTTCCAAGGAAATTTTTTCTCCACCCTCTTAGGCGAAAGCAACCCTCTTAGGCGAAACGTTCCTTCAATTTCCTGCTCGTGTTCGACCCATTTCCTTCAGAAATGGGATCATTATCAATATGCATGAGAATGTATACACGTACTGCACGCGAGAGAACTTCACTTAAATTATGCTTGAAATTACCTTTTAAGTTTCTCTCGAGGTATTCGTAAAGGATTCTAATTTTTCTTTTTCTCGAAATATCTTTGAAAATGACTAAAATCTCTCTAGTTTTGGCCAGGCTCAAATTATAAATTTTAAATGTCTCTTAAATTTTTGAAATAGTTGATAAAATGTTTTAATCCATTTCACGTATATTTTTACTCAAACTTTTGGAACTCATAATCTTCTATCCTCTTCAATTTTTCACAGTGTTTATGAAAGATTCTATCTTTTCCTACCTACCTGTCTTTTCTCTTGAAATATTCCTGAAACTTTGTAATCTCTCTGACTTCAAAATTCTTTTGGTCGAGCACCAATTATTTTTAAATATCTCTTGAATTCTTAAAACACTCAATGAATAATTCAAATCCATTTTTCTTCAAACTGAAACTCAGAATTTTCTATTCTCTTAGATATTCTTGAAACATTACAATCTTCCTAGTTTCAGATTGTTTCAGTCAAATTCCAATTGTATTTTTAAGTATCTCCAGAATTTTCATAGTATTTATATTTAATCAATTCCATCTAGAATTGTTCTTCAAAATTCTGAAACTCAAAATATTCTTGAAACATTATAATCTTCCTAGTTTCAAATTTTTTTCAGTCAAACAATAATAATATTTTTAAATATCTGTCAACTTCTCAACGTATTTAATTTTAATCCATTTCATCTATATTTTTCTTCAAAATTCTGAAACTCAAACTCTCCTGTTCTCGTTAAATTTTTTAAAATATATTGCAAAAGCTATTCCAACCTGTTTCTTTCTTTCAAAATATTCTTGTTCAGCTTCTCTCAGCTCCAGTTATATTTTTAAATCTCTATTAATATCTCTTAAATTCTCAAAGTATATAATTTTAATCCATTTCATCTCCATCTTCTTTCTCAAAGCTCTGACACTCAGAATCTCTCTTGAAATTTCTCAAAATATATGACAAAAGATTTTAACCGTATTTCTTTCCCTTAAAACACTCCTCAGCTCCAGTTGTATCTTTAAATCATTCACTTCCTAATTCTCAAACCAATCTCCCTCAACGATATACTTCTCTCCAAATTTCTCAAGCTCTTCAAGATCGTCGATATGTATGGCGATCTATTTGCAGTATAGTTGATCCGACACAGAGTATGCTCAGTGGATCGGGCATCCTAACAAGGAGAACAGAGTATCCCAGTGGATAGTGGGATTTGCCCGCGACACGGTCGAGTTCCCGACCGAATCTGAATGTCGCTGGTCGGAGGTTTATTGATTGGGGAAGCTCGGCATGCCCCACCCTGCCCCGCTCTACTAGGCTATATAGTTCACCAGCTCGCCCTCGGCATTACTGACCTACTACCACACGAACAACATTCGCAAGGTGAGGGCTGTCTTCAAAGAGAACATTCGAACTCTGGGAGAGTCGATTCCAAAGGCGGCAGTTCATTTTCTTTTTCCTTGCTCGTACGGGCATCTCGCTCGACACCACTCTGCAGATTTCTGATTTTCGATGATTGCGACTCGTCTCGAAGGGTTCTCCAAATTTTCGAGGAAATGCTTTCGTCGCGGAAAGCGTTCGAAGAATCTCGGAGCGTAAATCTAGGTCAGGAAATCGATTTAAAAAATATCGAGCACCGTGTTATGAAAAATATCAGGAAAATTAGAAGAAACGTTTTTTCCTCTAATTTTTATATGTCTTTGACGTTTCCCTGACGTCACTGACACTGCGATTTATGAAATTTGCGAATTTTAAAGCTTCGAGATTTGAAGACTCTTCAATTCTCGAACATCGAAATTTGAAAAACATCGAACTTTCAGCTTTGCATACCTCTATATTGCTCAATTTTCGAACATCCAAATTTTAAAATTTCAAATTTCCTTTCTAAACCTTTCCAGATTTTCAAAATTGTTGAATTCACGAATTTTAAAGCTTCGAAGTTTCCCTTCTTCCAAGTTTCCAGATTCTTAAATTTTCGAATGTCCAATTTTGAAAGCATCAAATTTTCAGCTTCGCGGATTTTTAAACTGCTCGATTTTGAAATTGAGAGAGGGTAATGTAAATACTTTCGGGACTCATACAGTTTTTATTCGTCGTGGAGCAATTAACGATAACGCGAGTGCGCGAATGTGCGAATTGGCGTGTATATATTTTTCAGATATGTTTTCCCGGTGTTTTTTCGGTAATACGTGTGAAGCGACCGCGTCGAAATTCGTCGAAATTCGAGATCGAGCACGCTTTGAACGGCGAATCTTCAAAAAGGGGCGCTTCGAATTTGCTTTGTGCGTAAAATGATGAAAAGTCCGCTCTCGTTGCTTACTCTTCTTGACCTCGACCCTTTGTAGTCACAAGAGCTCCTCCGGCGCAATTAAAATTCTCTTAATTCCTCTGACGTATCAGGGCACGTGCATATTCAGTGAAAATGTTTGTCAAAGAAAAGAATCCTCTCCCGGCGAGCGAACCACGCTCCATGATATATCTGGTTGAAATTTATTTAAATGGAAATTCGAGTTTACTTTCAAGCCTCGAATCTTCCAAATTCCCGAATATTTAAATTTTCTCAGCCACCTCAGAGTTCAGAATTTCTAAACTCTTTTGTCCTCAAACTCTTCAAATTTTAAAGCTTCGAATTTCTAAATTCCCGAGACTTTAAATTCTCAACTTTCCGAATTTCGAAATTTTTGAATTTCCAAATTTTCGCAAATTTCAAAACCTACAATTGAGGGTTCCCGAATTACAAAAGTTTCAAACTTTTGGCCTTTCGAGTTCTCAAACTCTTAAATTCTCGAATTTTCAATTTTGAAAGCGTCGAATGTTCAGCCTTGCACATTTCTAAACTGCATAATTTTTAAATTTCAAACCTCTAAATTTCCGATTTTCCGAATTTTCCAAATCCCAAAATTGTCAAACTCGCGAATTTCGAAGCCTCGAAATTTTTCCAATTTCCAAATTCCCAACTCTGAAATTTTCAAACATCCAAATTTGATGCTATCAAATTTTCCATTGTCCTCCGGATATCACCGCGAGTGTACGCGTAAACGAAAATACTTAATCTCGAAGAACGGGATTCCACAATACAAGAACACGCCCTTAAACTCGACTGTTTTTTCCCTTGGTTGGTCCAAACCAACTGAAATTAACACGTGCATTATGCACGAGTCGGTAGCCAGTGAGATTTGGGAGTCACAAAAAGAGCGAGGGCCTCCTGCACGGGTACGAATCCGGTTTAATGGCCCGAGAGGGGGTTGGTGGTCTCGAATTACCGTTTGAACGATGTCTAAGGGCAACAGGAATTCAGAAACAAAGGGCCCTCTGTGGTGGCACGATCTTGATCGTTTAAGATCCTTTTCGCGAAATTGCAGAGCGCCCTTGATCGCCCCTTACTTTCTCCTCCGCATTTTTCTTGTTCCCTCCAGTCATCACTGGCTGGTGATTGCTGCTATAATAATAATAATAATAATCACGTATCGAGAACGATTTTTCGATATTTCACGTACATATGTGTCGACGTGAAACTTGACTTAATAAAGGGAGGGAGAAGAAAGTTAGAGACAATGAATTACGTTCCTTGAAAGTATGGGTAAAGAAGATTTGCTTAAATCGTGTTAACCTGCTCTGACGATTTCGTCGTTGAGCAAAATTTGCAAATGCATATGTTACTCGTGCGTAAATGTTCGTTTCGGACACTTTTCACTCTTTGAACTCGACTTGTTTTCAGTATTGTTGCACTTTCACTTGCGTTTATTTTAATGCGATGTAATGTATGTAAATTAGGTGAGCCAAATGTTTATTTATTATCACAATATAATTTTTTAAAGTAATGAAGTTTATATGCAATTATGATAATTTTTCGGACAATTTCCAACGTGTGCAGGAAAGGACGTGATATAATATTTGTTGTTAATAATAAATTATATATTTATATAAGTAATTAAATATTGTAATAAGTAATTATATAAAGTATAAAAAAATATAATATTATATAATAAATAATTATATAATATTATATAGTAATTGTATGAAGTATAAAAAAAGAATTATATAATATTATATAGTAATTATATGAAGTATAAAAACAATTATATATTAAATAAGTAAATATTATAATAAGTAATCACATATTATTACTTATTAATAAATTAATATTTAATAACCTACATTAAAGAATTATTATTATTATTTGTGTACCTATATGCAAATTATTACGTATAAATGTTCCTTTGAAATTACTCTGGCGCAAGTTGGAAATCGTTGGACGAGTTTTTACGAGGAAACGAAAAGAAAGCGGTGGAAATGCCTCCTCCGGTAGAAAGTTAATCCGCGTAACGGTACGAGACGACACGGAATAACAAACGTAAGCAGCGACACTGCTGTTTCGTCGTATTTCGTTGGATTATCGTTTCTTTTCCCATCGAGGTTTCGCTCGCAACCACAAAAATACGACTCGCTTTAATCGTCGAACCGATTCGTTCGAAGCTTCCGTCAGGCCTCGTCGTCGCTTCATTTTCGATATGATGTTGTTACGCAATCGATGATCTTTTAACCCTTTGCCCCCGACAAACGGTTTTTCTATCGTCTACCAGCAATTTATTTATGAAGCATCGTCACCTCAAATAAATAAAATGACATAGCATTGGAAATAATCATTCGATATTTAACATGAAAATTTTTTGTTGATTATATCTTTCGAACGTGTGATGTAAATTTAAATCATTTTTTTTCTTTTTTTTTTGAAATACTTTATCTGTAAAATAAAAAAAATAATAATATAAAAATAATAATAAAATAATATAAAATTTAATATAAAAATATAAAATAAAATAATACAAAATAATAGTAATAATAAAAAAATACTTTATCTGTAAAAAGAATGGAATATAAGAGCTACTAAAAATTAATACTTAAATTAGCTGCTAAAATAATAAAATAAATAATAATAATATAAAAAGATAATATAATGTAATATAATATTTTTTATATCATATTATAATGATATAGTATAAAAAAATAGTATAATAATAATAAAAAAATACTTTATCTGTAAAAAGCATGGAATATAAGACCTACTAAAAATTAATACTAAAATTAGCTACTAAAATAATAGTAAAATAAATAATAATAATATAAAAAGTTAATATAATATAATATAATATTTTTTATATTATATTATAATGATATAGTATAAAAAAATGGTATAATAATAATAAAAAAAGTACTTAATCTGTAAAAAGCATGGAATATATAAGAACTACTAAAATAATAGTAAAATAAATAATATTTGGTTAGCGGTTTCTCTTCAGAAAATATCGTTGCACCTTTGCCCAAATTTATGGCTCGACGATCATCGGTGTAGGATCAATTTAGAGAATTTACTCTTGCCCCGCGCGGCCTTCTGGCTTAGGGTTGTGCCACCTGAGACGCACAGTTGCGAGGGATGCGATACGAGTCAATAGGATTAAGCAACTAGGAGCAGGCCAGACTAATTCCATCCAAGAATTTTACGAAAAGGCCAGCGAGAAGGCTTTCTCGTGCAGTGGCGAGATGGAAAAATATAAAAAACATTCGCCTACCTAGTAATTACTTAAATTACTTACGTTAAAACGAGCATCAACAAAATCTAAATAAATTAGACACGTTTTACGATCAGCAGGCAAAAATGATAAAACTTTCGACCTAATATACAGGGTGTCCATAAAGTCAAAGGTACGGGACGTCTCTAATCTAAAACAGAGGATCACTGATGCCATTGCAATCATTGATGAGGGTATACTACAGCGAATATGGCAAAAAAATCGAATATTAAACGAGGCAGAGAAAACTTAAATGTATACGTCTTATTTTTCAATAATTTTCACTTGTCTGTCTTTTCATTTGCCTCTATAATAAATTTTTGAAATTGTAAAGGCACTTTATGGACACCCTGTACTTCGCATATTTTTCCTCAAAATGCGAGAACCTCGAGTTTCACCTTTCGCGGAAACGTGAGAAAATAGCCGAGCAGCCGAATTTCAACTCGACGCCGATCGAAACGGCGATTTTGTCGAGGAAATATGGACGAACCGGTCTAAGAGAGAAAGGAACGATCGTAATGAGAGTTGAGAAACGTTCCTCGATATCTTCGCGGCCCGAGTTCAACTTTCTTCCTCTCTTCGTCGGCTCGTAGAATTCAAGTAGATTCAGAACGTTCGTGAACCGATAAGCTGTTTCGCCGCCGACACCTGGAACGATCGTTGCTTACTTATCGTTCGCCGAGTGCGCGGCGAATCGCGGCCATGCGAGATACGCCTCGAAGGTGAACAGGTGTCGACTAAAAATACACTCGTATACGGAAACGTATTTTGGATCGAGGAATCCGCCGTAATCCGTGAGATTAGCCGCGTGGAACGATCGGCCGTGGAATTTTCGGAATTCAAAGAGGATCCCCTTTCCGAGGCGAGTTCTTGTTTGTTCGACGGTCGAACGGAAACTCGGGGTCAAAGTTCGAACACCTGCTGAGGAATTTGAATTGCAACGCGTTGGAGAACGTGATTTCGCTGTTTCTTTGAAGAAGAGTGTTCTTTTCTTTTTTTTTTTTTTTTTAATTTCGAGCATATTACTTTATTTTAATGATTCAACGTTTGATTATAAAAATTTTATTTCTTAGATTAATATAACAGGATTATCCAATCCTAGTTTATTATCTAAGTTTTATATATTTTAATACGAAAATTTATATTATCAATATTAATTTAAATTTCACCTGAAATTAATAAATTTAATACAGAAATATTTCTATCGTAATAAAATTTATAGATTATTAATTTATAATATAAGTTTCACCGCGATTGCTGGCACTTTAATTTATCATTATTAATTTTAATTTTTTCTATTAATTATATTATATATACATATAACATAACGTGCCACGTTGAGAACATTTGGCCCAAAATTGCAATATTTTCTCAGTTTTAAATATATATTTAAGTGTATATACCCAGGCAAAGCGACTAATAAATTTATTACTTCTCAATAATTTCTATCACGAATTTAAAAGAAGACAAGTTCGAAAAGGAAGCGACGAATTATTGTGTACGGTTCGGTCACTCGTTATGGTCCGCAGTCGGTTGCCAGCGCAAGTGGTTAAACGTTAGGTGAAAAGGAGAAGCCCTGAACTGTTAGCTTTGAACTGTTGAATTGGGATTAAATTGTTCGATGGTGCGGCGAGGATTGGGAACCTGTTCATCCCGGTTTTGTGCCTGGCTCTGGTGTGTCGAATTTACGTCCCAGCGCCACGAAATTTATGTTCTAAGCGTTTTCCATCGCGGAGCAAAAGAGGTTCTGCTCGATTAACGGAAACGCGATAACATCAGCCGCGGGAACTTCACACGTGCAAGCAATTAAAGCGTTGGCGATTCCCTTCCCCGGTTGGCTGGTAGCTCGCGATCGAAAGAAAAAAAACGAAAAAACAAAAAGAAAGAAAAAGAAGAAGCGGTTACATCTAATTAACGGGGCATGTGGCGCAAAGCTGGTTATCTTTATGCGTTGCGTGTGTCGTCGAAAAATCGAACGTACGATTAATCGGGAACATGAGAACGGTTAGTAGACGACGTTAAGTACATCGAGTCTCAATGGTCTTGTACCTTGGAGACAACCTGAAAGACGCAGGGCATTGCTGTTAACCATAAAGTCGATTGATAGAAACGATCTCGTTACGCATAATCGACAACGTACGAGAAATAAATATACTAGCAGCGTCTGCGAATTTTTATCTTTTAATTTAATATGCGAACCGAGCATGATAAAGAATGAATTAGAGATGTACCTGTGAATTTCATTTTGGTATATTTTGTATACTAGTAATACTAGTACGTATATAATACTTTATATATTATTGTATACAATGCTATAGTGCTATAATATATTATATTAATAGTAATATATTATAGTATTTTAATATATTATAGTGCTATAATATGCATATGTGTAGCATATTACACACTATATAGTATTATAATATTATAACATAAGCTTTCGAGTTTACCTGTGATTTTTATTTTAGTATATTTTATATACTATTAATATTATTCTATATAATATTATAGTATAGTATGTTATGTTTACTATACTATGTTATTGTATAGTATATTACACACTATATAGTATTATAATATAATATAAATTTTCGAGGTTACCTGTGAGTTTTATTTTAGTATATTTTATATACTATTAATACTATTATATATAGTGCTGCATATAATATACTATATTATTGTATAGTATATTAGACACTATATAGTATTATAATATTATAATATAAACTTTCGAGGTTAGCTGTGATTTTTATTTTAGTATATTTTATATACTATTAATACTATTATATATAATATTATAGTGCTACATGTAATATAGAGTATATCATACACTATATAGCATTATAATATTATAACACTACATAACACTACGTATAATAATAATATAATACGTATATAATAATATTAATATTATATAATACTATTATGTATAGTTTTATATCCTATATAATATTATATGCATAGAGAATGCTATATTAATATAGCTATATTATGCTTTAGGATTATATGCTATATTATATTATATACAAAAACAAGGATACTCGTCGATTATATATACAAAATTAAGATGAAAATACTTTTTTTTCTAAGATTAATGGAGCAAAAGGTATATTGTTCCATTTAAAAAAGAAAAATGGAGGTGACCTTGACACATATACTTGTGCAAAATTTTTATTCGTTTCTTAATTTTAATTTAAACAAAACGATTTTTATTAACAAATAAAAAATTTTTCTTTTCATATCTTTAAAAAACAACGGCTGATGTTCAAACCGATGATGATCAAATTCGCTTCTGCATTTCGTAACAATTTACGAGGTGTTCAAATTATTTATGCACGATAGTTTACGTACGTCTAACGCACACACACGTGGTTCTGATTCGGTGAACAATGCGGTGACCCGATTGGACAACCGTTAATTGATACTGCTTAATTGATGTCCCTTAATTAATTAATATGCACAAGTGTCCAACGTGTAGTAGTCGCTCCGAGCCTAGATTTCTCCTTCTGTTTGTAGATCTGTGTTACGATTATGATTACACCGTGTTGTGCAAGTGCGTCGATGCTTGCGTGCGTAGAACGATTACATTCCATTTTACGATTGCATTATGGTTTTCTATTTCTCGATTTTCCCGCGTAATCTATTTGGGAAATATTTATTATTTATTAAATATAAAATATTATTTATTATTTTTTAAATATAAAATATTATTATTCATTATTTATTAAATATAAAATATTATTATTCGTTATTCATTAAATATAACATTTATAAATATTATTATTTGTAAAACTAAATTTATTATTTAAAAAGAAAAGAAAATTAAATTATTTTCATAAATTAAGTTCGGGCCACGCACATTGTAGATATTGTAACATCTCATATCATAAAGAGAGGAACTTTACTCCAAAAATGTAGAAACCAATCCATACCTTTTTATTGTCTACATATACGTTCTCATGACGTTTGTAATCAGCTCGAGTTTCTAGCCAACTATTTGCGAACGGTTCAGCGAGTGACCGTATCGATCGGTGGACATTTTGCCTGGACCCGCTATCAACACGCGTTCATGTCGCGAGGAACGTTTAACCTGACGGTAATCGAGAACACGTGTCATTAATTATACGCGCGGTACCTTATACAGGGTGTCTAATTTTAATTTGTAAACGCGAATTAGTCGTAAACTATCTGTTCAAAAATAGTTCAGATACGAAATAGAACGTAGCGTGTAGGTTATGCGAAGGCCGCGATAGAATGATATACATATGTTTTAATGCGCTGATCAATACAGCTCTCATGCTAAAATACCAGATATTTTAACTTCAACACGATCGTAACTCCCTTGAAATCATTCTTATTTAAATTATTTGATATAGAACAAAAATTAAATAAAAGATAATAAATATAAATAGAACAGAAATTAAATAATATAATGCAATAAAACAAAAGTTAAATAATAGATAATAAAAGGATCTTTTGCACAATGAAAGATTATGAGTGATTCGTATTTATAGAAAAATATTAAAATTGAATTCCCTCTATAATCGTTTATTCCTTCTCCCCAAAAATTCGATCGATCGTGATCAAGAGCGTTCCTAAGATCGAAAAACTGCAAATTCATCAAACGTTGAAATACTCGTAAACGTTTTAACGCGACGTCGAAACGAGAAATAATATCTACTCTGCGTATTTCTTTTTTCTCCACCCTCAAACTTGCGTTTTTTTCCAGAGAAAATCAATGAGCCTCGAATTTGCTCGAGCCGTGGGTCCGTGGTACAACGTTGAAATTTAATTAAACGCGCGTACTTTGAAGCCTTTATTTGAACGACCGCCATGTTTTCCTTGGTGGCACGGTGCACAGGGCAATTACGTTGCCAGCGCCAAAGTATGCGTACATATATACATCATCGACGGGACATACGGAAATCGCGAAACGCCAAATTTCTCCTCCCTCTCCCTCTCGATGCTTTTCAAAGCGCGATTGTTTCACAAGAGCGGGAGAGACTCGCTCGGGGCCATTTTGAAAATTTCAACGTGCACGCAGTTCACGAGAAGAGCCACGGGCGTAGAAACACGCCGAAGAAAGGATAGGTATCAGGGTATTCGATTCTGCCCCCTTCTGTTGACGCACAGCAATTTTTAACCCCCTTGCGCTGGCAACTGATTGCGGACCGTAACGAGTGACCGGACCGTGTACAATTATTCGTCGCTTTCTTCTTCTTTTGAACTCGTCGGTACGATATCATCGGATAGAAATTATTGAGAAGTAATAAACTTATTTGTTTTGCCTGGGTTACGTTTAAATATACTTGAAACCGAGAAAATGTTGCAATTTTGGGCCAAATGTTCTCGATATGGCACGTTATATTATATTATATATATATATATATATATAATAAAATTAATAAAATATTCTATATAATTTAATGAAAGTTAAATAGGGGAATTAAAATTAATAATGATAAATTAAAGTGCCAGCAATAGTGGTTAAACTTATATTATAAATTAATAATCTATAAATTTTATTATGATAAAAATATTGCAATTTGGGGCCAAATATTCTCGATATTGCACGTTATATTATTTATATATAAAATTAGTAAAATATTCCATATAATTTAATGATGTTGTGGTTAACCCCTTGCGCTGGCAACTGATTGCGGACCGTAACGAGTGACCAAGCCGTACACAATAATTCGTCGCTTTCTTTCTGAACTCGTCGGTACGATATCACTGGATAGAAATTATTAAGAAGTGATAAATTTATCATTTGTTTTCCTTGGGTTACATTTAAATATATTTAAAACTGAGAAAATGTTGCAATTTGGGGCCGACCGCGTTATTGCATCGCGGAACGCAGATACCCGAACGGAGAATGTTATGGCTGTTGTTAATTGCGACGATTATTCACCTACGATGGCCCGTAGTGTTGACGCATCCGTTAATAGCGGAGTATCGCGTCGAAATTTACGATTTGCCAATGTGCATTCGCTGGCGAGAAGGTAGAGGGGTTGATAGTATTTATTTTCTATAACAAAATACTATTAATTATTATATATTATATATAATGAAATACTATTCACATAATATTTTATTATTTTTAGTATTTCATTAATTATTACATATTACAATATCCGTGCTTTTGACAATATTAAAACACCTGGGAATAAGATCGTGTTACAAGTCGTTGATTATAAAATTCTAATCGATTGATTATCAAAACAGATCGTGTGCAGGTTCGTTGTGAAATTCTAAAAATCGGCCGATTGTTTCCCTATTTCGACCTATTATTGATATCATTTTGCGCAATGTCAGAAGACATTCACGTACGCGTGAACTGTTGCCATCTTGTGTTGCGCAATGTGTCGTAAGTATACATTCAGGAATAATCAGTATCCTTTAGATAGAACAATAATTCATGACGTTCCTAATTAGAAATCGCTCGAGAGCCGCAGTGCAGCGATATCGAAAGAGAGAGAGAGAGAGAGAGAGAGAGAGAGAGAGAGAGGGAGAGAGAGAGGAAATTAATGGATCGAATTTGGGAATCTTGCCAATCTCGCGTTTAGAATTCAAGAGCACGGCCATTCAGGTTTGCTCTATTGATTGATAAGTATTGTTATCTACTACCTCGAGTATTACATAATCGAGTGACAATATTGTAACCGGTGTTACGTAATCAGGTATTGTTTGACAAATTATCAGGCACTTGTTACGCAATGGTTTGTCAACTGGTAACAGGGGTCGAAAAGTTAATAGTTTCAATAGATAGAAAATGATCTTTTCAATCAGATCACCGACGACACGATTTTGTCACGATTTTTAATTGTTCTTCTTCCTTTCATTTCTTCAAGTTACTCGCGAAAGTGTAATCCGAGGAATTATATATAATCTGAACAATTGTCCATTTTATCCACTGTGAAGTAGTCGTGAAGTTGAGGATCGTTACGTCGCATTCGACGACTTAAAAGTATCGTAAATTGCTGGGATAGGCCGATCGAACGCCGGGAATCTTGCCAGCCGTAGATTTCGAGGGTGCAGCGCAACGATCGTTTAGATTCGGTGGCTACGATAGAGAACACACCTTGCGGAGTGTCCCATTCGAGAGTTGCTTTCGCAACTTTTCGATTGCCAGGAGACCGAGTTAGGTCTGAAGTCTCGCAATGATTGAGACTGATGGCCGAGGTGCAAGAATAATTGATCCCTCAGTTTTGCATGCTTGGCGCTTGATTTACGTTGCTTTTCGTTCACTCTTCGAACTGTGGAAACGTGAGACTTCGGTGCAAGTCACGACAATTTAGAGAAGAAACGGCTGGGAACTTTGTTTGTTTGTCAGTGGATAGGAAGACAGAGGAGTATCTTGAGATTTATTTAGTTGTGAGATGGAATATTTTCATCTAGCTGGAGTGCAAATTTGTGACAGAGAAATTGAAATGATTCGTAGTAAAGAATACATGAAGCTTTTACTTGTGTAGTTTTCTAGAATTCCTACAATAATTTTTACAAAAAAATTCATCCATTCTAAGCGTCATTTAAGTTCTACAAAAAATTTATCAATTCTAAGCATCATTTAATTTCTACAAAAAATTCATCAATTCTATTCTATTTATCTGAATGAATCGTCTCAATCACTAAAAAATTCTCATCTAAATTAATCATTTTGACCACTCTGGTAGTTTTAGTTTTAGTAAATGAGGTTTAGAGAATTTCACAGATTTCTAGTAATTTCGTTATAAGTCTGTAGAAAAATGATGACCATTATTATCATTTTGACCACTCTGGTAGTTCTGGGTTTAGTAAATGACGTTTAGAGAATTTCTCAGATTTTTATTAATTTCGTTATAAGTCTGTAGAAAAATTATGACCATTATTATCACTTTGACCACTTTGGTAGTTTTAGTTTTAGTTTTAATAAATGAGGTTTAGAGAATTTCACAGATTTCTATTAATTTCGTTATAAGTCTATAGAAAAATTATGACCATTATTATCATTTTGACCACTCTGGTAGTTTTAGTTTTAGTAAACGACGTTTAGAGAATTTCAATTTCAAGTCTGTAAAAGTCCTACAAAATGTTATGATCATCTTTAATTTAAAAAAGTTATGATCATTTTGACCGCTCTGGTAGTTCTACTGTTAAACGATGTTCAGAGAATTTCGTAGATTTTTAAGTGTGACAATCAACATTTGACTTCGAAGAAGAAACAAATGACGAAATCGGAAACCAACGTGAACGCCCGTGAACCTAAAAACTCGGGAAACAAACAATTCAGAAATTTAAAAAATTTAAAAAAACCGAGGCAAATTTGAGAATCGACAGCGAGAATAATATAAAAAAAACAGTATGAACCGTGAAAAGACCAAACGAAGGGCTTGCATCGTCCACGGCACGCGTTCGAGTTCTAGCTTCGACGGCTGTGGGGAGGGAAAATAAATTTCACATTGGGGAGATGGGTGGGATCGTTCAAATCGATTCGAACTGAAAGCAACTGCACTGCAGCCGAGTGTAACGAGATTGAAGAGCAAATTGCCAGGGTGAGCTGATCGGAATCTGCAATTTCGTCGATTGCGCTCGCCTCGTAAGATTGAAGAGCCCGTGTCGCCGCTGCGAGGTTTGCATCCGTTGGAAACAAAACCGATCGGCGTGCTGCACGCTATGCGAATATACGTACATATGTACGTACGTACATATCCGGACGGATTTATCGGTCCATCGGGCTAAGCAACGACAACCACTGTTGCTCAGCTGATAGATGAGAGCGCTGCGTTTTGCTGTGTCGCGGGAGTGTCGGGAATTCTCTGCATAATGCATGAACGAAAGAGGCATCTCTTTTTTTTTTAGATTCGGGCCTACGGTCATCTTCGGTACTCTCGTCTAACGGTGGAAGAGCAAGTTGTTTAGGAGGCGTTTCCCTCCCCAATTATGATAATTCGAGCGCCTTTCGGTGTTGGCTCGTGGCATGATTCGACGAGCGGATGGTACGTTGACTGTGTGTGCTCGTGAAACATGCTCGAGAGATGAAAATCAAAGATTTGTCGTTTTTAGGAACGACAATATTGTTTATGACATTGTCGTGCGATTTGTAGAAACAATTTCCGGCAAATTTGTACACGTGTATTTGTTCAGCCTGTTTGTGGTAGGTCGATCGAAAAATTTCATCTTTGCAGCGTATAGATTTTATCAATATTGGTTTTTATTTATGTTTTAGTTATGTTGTGTTTTGTGGATGATTTATTTATAATTAAATGAAAATCGGTATGTGTAAAATCGAAGCGCTGAAGCGATGAAGTTTTCAAAAGACGAACATACATGTATTCATGAAAACTGTAAAAGTGATTTTAATATCTCTGTACACATGTATTTGTTTTAAATTTTATCAATGTTATGTCTCCTGATAATATTTCAATTATTTCAAGTAATATTAATATATAAATATTTTATATATTAATAACTTTATATAACTTTGATATTACATATATACTATTTCATACGACACATAATGTTTAAATATTTTCGTGAGTTTAATTTTGATATTATAGTGTGTATTCTACGGAGAGTTCTTCTACAAGAGAAGAATAAAAATTCTTCCGTTTTCTAGAAAATCGAGTTTAAAAAATTTATTATCGAGCATACTTGAATCTAGCTAATTCTAGACGAATAATCGTCCTATGTGCAAAAATAAATAAAAAATGTCAAATAATAATATAGAAAAATTTCTATTCTAACTTAGAATCACATCTTGGCTGGTTGTACCACTCTGTATATTTTCAGATTTCAAATTTCATCTACGCAGTCACGATACAGCGTTAATGAATTTTCAAAATGTACCGAAATAACGCACCTAACCAAGATGTTATATTGAAAAAGATATACTTTCGTGTACGACAGATCGAGCTATAACAGGTTTCGTGTCCCAACAAGTTCTCGAGGAGAACCCGAGTGAGAAAAGTTTCTCTCAGAGTCGTCCACGATATTCTCGACGCGGCGGAACCGGAAACTCGCTCGCACACTCGCGAGAACCAATCGACGAGCCAAGATATTTCTCTCGGCTTCGTAGCCCAGCCAAGTGGTATTGGCTCAATTTTCAATATTCGAGCCGAGTTGCGGTAACTTCCGAGAATCCGACTATTTTGAATGTCGCGGAATTGCCTCTTCCCCGGGACGTGGAACGGAAATCGAGGCTCGAGGGAGTTGGGGAAGGTTTGAAAGGATCATTCGGTTGCACCTCTTGACCTCGTGTCGACAAAGACAATCGCGCGTAACACGTACGGAGGATTCAGGTCGCGAGCATTTTCACGAGTTTTATTCCTCGAGTCTCTGACAACGATCTTTTATTTATTTTTATTTATTTTCTATTTCATTTATTTGTTTTTATTTATTTTCTACTTCACTTATTTATTTTTATTTATTTTCTACTTCATTTATTCATTTTTATTTATTTTCTATTTCATTTATTTGTTTTTATTTATTTTCTACTTCATTTATTTATTTTTATTTATTTTCTATTTCATTTATTCATTTTTATTTATTTTCTATTTTATTTCTTAAATAACGATCGTTAGTGGTCTTCGTGGACGATCTATCGTAATTAATTAACTGTTGTACGAACAGTTGTAGTTAATCTGTCTTCTAGCTTGTACCAGTTGCAACGTGATGATTCAGGGTAGCCACTGAAAAAGTGAAGGGTTTGAAAAAGTCATAACTTGTTCAAAATGGTGGTCATTTGAGGGATCTTGTTTTTCACACTTAATACTGAAAAAAATTCATTAATTATATTTCCAAATAAACTAATAAAAAATTGAGAAAACATATGTTTTGTAAAAGTTATTTTTGTTTTATAATGTGTAATCATGTGTGCAAAAGTTATTTTTGTTTTGTATATGATTCAGTCTTTTAGTGACCACTTTGTAGACCAGAGCTGGCTAACTCGCAAGCCTTTGTTCCTACTTTGCTGATTGCTAGCGCTCTCACTAGATGGCGCTATCTAGCGTTAGCGATCAGGAAAGTAGGGGCAACGACCGCCAGTTAGCCCCCTTTGGTCTAAAAGATAATTGGTAAGGTCTCTGTGCGAACTAATTATTTCCCCCCTACCAGTCGATATTCATCGTTTTTAAAACGAGCTTGAAACAGCGGACGACGTCGATTACAAATGAAAAAAGAAAAAAATAAAATCGCGGATTATAATGTCAGTTGTTAAGAACGATCTTCTTATACGTGAATTAAAATAAATAGCAGTTGTTAGTCTCATAGTCTCTGGCGATCCTACCAGACTATCGTAATTCGCCGAATTGTCGCGCATCGATTTTTTTTTGGAATTCAACGAGACTTCCACCTGACACGTGACAAAGCTGGCCCGTCTCGTCTTCCCTAGTAAAAAATGAATATCCGGCCAGCAGAAGGGAGGCCCTTCTATCACCAAGAAATCGGAAACGATGGATCAACGACAACCCAGTCCAGCTGGTGGTCGGTTCCTTCCTCTCCAGCCAGCCAACGCTTGGACAGCTTGCCAATTTATGGCCGATTGATTAAGGTTGCGATAAACTGGTAATCCGGAGGTAGCGAACGGCCAGCTTCTTGCTTCTTGGATGTCGCGTTGCAATCGCGGAGGGTCTCTGTTGGTTTTTACCTTGCCTTCTTTGTTCCTTTTCTTTCTTTCCTCCTCCTTTTTTCTTCTTCTTAACCAGTCCATTCATCGTTTCGTCGTTCCAGCCATCGCTCGTCGTGGTTCTATCCTCTCGTTGGCAACTCGGTTCCGATTCAGCTCCAGATACATACCAATTGATCGGTTGATGCTCGTTCTTCGAAAACCGAGCAAAACGTTCGAGACGGTTGATTTATGACAGTTGCGTAGTCATTGAACGAGTGATCGAACGGACGTTGACGAGTTCGAGAAGTATTATTCCATTGTGTTAGATAAGGCTTCGCATGAAAAGTCAATGACTCGTTGGAAAGAAATGCACGCAGATCGATTTTGATAATACTTATTTATTTATTCATTCATTTTTCACGGGCAAAGAAAAGTATCCATTAGTACGAAAAGTGATGCAATTATAATAAAATTTTAAATATAACGAGGCAGTGAAATATTACAAGGAGATACTAAGTAATGAGCGTTTGAACGATGGAAACGAATGGTTAAAAACATCGATTGAACAATGTGCATTATTAGCGTTAATAAATATTATATGGTTACAGAAGCCATATGATGGTGTTCAGTGTGAAACAATTCAGAATGACATAGTGGTCTGGAGGGAACAGATTCTTTTCTTTTTCTTTACCCATGAAAAATGAATAAATAATACGCGAGTGTACAGCAATGGAATGTCAGAATGTAGAATGAAGGAATAAACTAATTGCACTTTGTTACAAGTGAATCGCTACGTTATAAATAAATCAATTTTGGAATAGCTCAAGACAGAGTTTCAATCCTCTCGAGACTTTCTAGGCTAGTTCATTAATTCTAGATTTTAGGGATTCCCAATTTCGAGACGATGTCAGGGTTACGTTGCTCCGACTTCTGCTTTCTCTCTCTCTCTCTCTCTGTCACGAATTAATATTCTACATTTCTTGAGATCGTAATTGTGAAACTGGAGCCCCGGATTCCAGATTAGCATCACGTGGTATCCAGATCCTTGAAATCCCGCGACATAGATTCCAACGACTTTGTTGGTTAATCGGATTTGTATTGTTCTAACTCTTGTTAAGTTCGAATCTTGTATCTTCATTTCCATTAAATCATTGGCATCGTTTGTTTCAAATTATAAAGTTGGGTTAATTGGACTTGTATTGTTCTAAATCTATTTAAGTTCTAGCTCCATTGAATCTCAAACTTATTCGAATCTTCGTCATCTTTATTTCGTGTCAATATTGTCGTCGTTCATTTTTATAAATTGCAAATTATCATATCATCGAAAATTATAAATTATTATTTTATAACTATTATTCGTAATTATCATAATATTATATTTTATAATATATACATTATATTATATAATATATTATAATAATGTCATGTAATATTTTATAAATATTGTTAGTAAATATCATAAATTATTCTTTTCACAATAATTTTCTCTTCGATAGTAATCGTTTCTTTCGTGAGACGTTCTCAACTCATTGTCGCTCGTAGATATTCCATATTGAAATGTCGGTCGACGTTGTTCCATGCAATTGACCTATGAACTCGTTCTGAACAATAGGGCAATAAGCGCCAAGGTCCTTCCTGATTCATACGTCTTCATCGAACGTGTACTTACGTCGTTGGACGTTTCGTCGCCTGGCGAATTAATAGTCGTCGCACGTGCCTTGCCGACGATACAAGTCGGCGCGGCATCTGGACAACAATGTCCCGGCGCGGTTTCCTGGTTGTCGCGCCGCGGCAGATGTTAAATTCGACTGCCGACTGCGCGCAACTGGAGTCAAAGGTGACGTTGAAAGCCCAGGTGTAAGGGAATGATGCAGCGTAACCGCGAGTCACTATAGAAGGAACAGCGGAATTCATGCGCGAATGAGAAATTTTAAATGTACACAACAGGGCACTCTTAAATGCTTGAACACTTTGAACGACGAATCTAATGATAAGGCATAAAATAATATATTGAAATGAAATGAAATAAATAAAATAAAATAGAATAAAATAGAATAGAATAAAATAAAATAAAATAAAGTGAAATAAATGAAATAAATATAAAGAAATAAAATAATAAAGCGACAAGCATAAGATAATAAAGCAATAGACATAAAATAGTAAAGGAATTAAATAAGCAAAACAAAATAAATATAAAGAAATAAAAAATGTCAATATCAAATCTGCATATCTTAATTTTCGAATTACATGTGATTAAAGAAAATTTTCGGATGTGTCCATTTTCTGCTTAATAATTACTTAATTATTGATATCACAATCATTATTAAGAGTTACCTTAATCGAACAACGTAACCAACATTCTTCACGTTTTTCGAGTTCAATTCGAAACGGATTTCGAACTCACGTTCGTCGACTGTACGCACCGTGACGTAAGAAATTTCTCTTCGTCTCTAAAAGACGACGAATGCGGCTTGCCCGTCATGTTCTTCACCTGTGTGACCCCCGCGTGCGATCTCTATTCAGAGAATAGACGACGAAACCCTGTCAAAGCGTTCCGCTTTGTGAATAATGCTGAAAGCCGAAGATCTCCGGGGAAAATGGAACTAGCCGAAGGAGGGGGAGGGTTAAAAAGAATTTCAGTTAGAGCGGGCTTAAACGTCTACATTGTACACGGATGACACGAAGAGATGGTTCCTTCGCGTCGAAGGAAGATGAAGTATGGTTCAACGTCGTATTAGGTATTCCGTGCGACGAGTTGCGGATGGAAGGGGGAGAGAGATGGTCTTGAGGCCCCTGTTGGAGAAAGGAAGCAACGAGATGTGTTTCGAACGTGGAACGCGCTACGCAGACTGGTCGGCGTCCTCGTCTCCTTCGCGAGCTGCATTTCAATCGAAGCTTATATTAACCATCCCGGTTGCATTCTTTGACCTTCGCCAGTGGTCGGTGGTCGGGAGGTGCATGCGCAGTGCCGTAGGCACCAAAGGGTGAATAACAGGGTGGCGTTGCCTTCTATCCGTATTATTATCGAAGGCACGCTGTTGCAGGAGGTTACGTAAGATACATCGACGAGTCGCAATCTGCTTATGACCTCAGTAATGAGGATAACGGGGAGCTGGTTCGTTTTTTGAATTGAGTTGAATTTGAGACTGGAAGAAATTTGTAATATTTGGAGTAATATGCAGGGTATTTTCGCAATTCGTAGTCCAAGAGGTGAAGGTTAGGTTTAGGTGATTCTGCGTTTAAAAATAAGTCGAAAAAAAGAGGATAGAATAAAATAGAATAATTAAACAAATAAAATGGAATAAAATAAAGAATGGAAATAGAATAGAATGAATAGAATAAAATTTTTCCATACGATTTCCCATAAGATTTTCTTTAGTGTATCGAGTTGTGGCAGCGTGCAGATCTAGAGAATTATAGTAAGTAGCGAATCGTGTGACAGCGTGTAAGTTTATCTTTCTCGTCGCCTTATATTCGGACTTATTCAGTTTTCCTTAATTATTTAGATATTAGTTTTAAATTAAATTAAATTTTATATCAGAAACCATTTGATTTAATTTTGTTAATTTTTTCCCACGTTAACGAGTATCAAGCCTTTACTGTTCCCGAGGAACTGCCACGCAAAATATCAATTCCCGGTTCGAAAAGCAACTTAACCTCTTGCGCCGAGTAACTGATTGCGGACCATAACGAGTGACCGTATACAATACGAAACCGTATACAATAATTTGTCTTCTTTTTGAGTTCATCGGTATATCACTGGATAGAAATTACTAAGAAGTAATAAATTTATTATTTGCTTCGCCTGAGTTATATATCTCAATATACTTAAAACTGTGAAAATATTGCAATGTTGGGCCAAATATTCTCGACGTGCGTGGCACGTCATTCCAGCGTATATATATATATAAAACCAATATTCGTACGGTTCTTGAAATCAGCAAAAGCGTATCGCTCAACGGTAAACAATATTATCGCGCGAGCCCGATATTTTAAAAAACACCCGTGTGATATTCGTCTGAAAGGGTGCGCGACCCTTTGTTTCGGGTTCCTCCGTCTTCAAATATTTCCTTTTCTCTCGGGACGAAGCTTTTTTTTTTTTCTTCTCAGCTTGGCCGTGGAGTGTACGCCAATGATGTCGCACGGGCCTCGAGACACGGGAGGAAGTCGGATAAACGTGAATCGAAGTGACTCCCCATTGAAACCCATTGAAAGGTGGCCCGCAGACGTGGAAGAAACGGGCCTCGTGTGTTCTTTTACGTCATACACCCATAGCCAAGTCAATGCACCGGTTTTTCGCACCGGTCGTTCGTTCAGTGCGACAAGTCCTGAATTTCTCATCGGCGTCTGGGCCCGATCTCGCCCGACCGGACGCCGGACACGCGCGTCGAAAGTCGCTGGAACGATGGTCGGTCGCGCGGTCACGTGCCGCGCAGCTTCCTTCTTGCTCGAGCAAGAAAACTGGTTCGTGAATTATTCGGCCAGCTCCCGTTTGCGTGCTGCCTTAATTATCGAAAACCTGGCACGAATCCTCCCTCTTCCACATCCATGGACGACGATTGCCAAGATCGCAGATTCTCTCCCAAGATTCTCCGTTCGCTCTTTGTTCTCCTTTGAGAGTTTTAGTTAGTCTGACATAAGTATCAAGAGCACTCATAAGTAATGCCGTTTCATGATACTGTGCAAAATTTTATTTTATTTAATTTTATTTATTTAAGAGTGAATCTGTAATATAATCTCCGTCGTTGTTGACGATCTTCGCCCATCTCTCTGACAAACTTTCTATTTTCCTTTTGTAAAGCGTGATTTTGAAGTAAAAGCAAGCAGGTCTCTTGGATTTTGGCCGAGAAAGATTGAAATTAACGTTCTTATATTTTTTTAAACTAACGTTGACATGCTCTGGTATTCAAGGTATCAAGATGAACATTATAGCATTAATTGCATTGTTATGCTCTCGAGACTCATAGAGCATCAAATATCTAATATCGAGTTCATTCACACTCTGCTCTTTCATTTTTATACAAGTTTCACTTAAATTTTTTCGAAATTTAACAACAAGCACACTAATTGTCAATATAATTTGACTGGAATACAGGCTATGTTACAATAATTATTGTCAGTAGATGGCAATGTTACTTAAAAATATACTTAAGAAATATAACATAATGTAATATAATAAAAATATAAAAATATAAAAATATATAATACAATATAATAAAAATATAAAAATATAATAAAATATAATGTAAATTTTAAAAATACTCATGGATACCCCAAATATGATAGATGCGTGGATTTCTTGAAATTCGAATTTTAAATCCTTAAGGAAAAATTTAGCTGTCGATTAATTCCAAAATTAGACAAGAAACAAAAAAGGTTTCTTTCGTTTTTCTTTTTTAAATTGCGTATCCGAATAATAAAAGAAATTAATAAAAAGTGGTTTCTAAGAGGTTTGAGCATGATTCGAAACCAAATGGACACTCTAATGATCGAATGAAAATCCAGGATTTAGTACTTGTCGTATCGTGGAACACATCTTCGCTGTCGACGTGCGTTTCATTTCACGGTGAATTACACGAATCGAATTCGATCGGTGTTCTTTCGCTCCACGCGAGTTTATCCGGTCGGGATAACGACGATGATCGAGGAGAATGAAAGACGTTGAATTGATAACCGTCGACGAGATCCGACGAACGTCAGGGAATATCTCGGACGGTTCTATCTTTTGCTGGATTGATGAATAATCAATAACCATATGAAAGGTTCGCGAGGTGAAGCCCCTTTCTCTTCCTGGCTCTGGCATTTGCAACCTCGAAAGATTAATTGGGTCGGGCCGAGCCGATTGTATCGAGATAATTAACGGATGTTACGTAAAGTCCCGAAGAAAATGTCAACGATCGAACGATTTATGCGTGTGCTGGTGTATATACAGGGTGGATCGATGAATATTAATATTAAATATAAATATATTAAAACAATTAAATACAATGAAATTTTATTAAACGTCAATTTTATATTTAATATTGAAAATGAAATTATAATATTAGAAAATGTAACTTCATAAAAAACTTTTTTCATAAATAATTGCAGTACAATCGAGGGGTTTTGAAAGTTAACTTGCTTGATGTGTTTCTTGAGTTACATTTGTTTCCTTTATCTTAAAATTTTCTTTGTTACGAAATATTAAAAAAAGAGAAAGAAAAAATGGAAAGGAATAGTATAGATCGGTATGATTGACAGACAATATTTCAACGTACTTTCAACATTCGAGCTTTCTTTTATTTTCTTGCATTGATAAAGATACACATTTAGCTTTAAGATCAAATGAAAAAACAATTCTATTGATAAACAGTCTGAACTAAATTTTAAAATTACATCGTTCTGTGGAATGTTAAATATATGATTTATTCATGTTCGTTCTTCCTTCACAGTTATTATATGAGGTGGATTACTTAAATGGGAATAACTGTTGAATAACTGTGTTCTTGTTTTTAGAGATATAAATAAACTTTGTCAATAAAAGTCATGCATAATAATACTTATGCATGTTGAAAAGCTTAGGAGATATTTTAACTTTAATTTTATGAAATCTGTGCATAAAAGAGACAGAACCTAATTGTAAGAATACTGCCTTTCGTATACTATAATTATAGATTTTACAGAATTAAAATTAATAAATATTTCCTAATTGCTTTCAGAGACTGTCGAGCTAATATTATTTATATTTATATAAATAAGAAGATATATCATTACGTCTGAAAAAAGATGAAAGTAACCTTGAAACCTTCGAAACCCCTATTGCCATATTATGGCCATCTTATTACTGATGTCTTTATCTTAATTAACAAAAATTTATCTTATTCAACAAGGTTAGGAGTATTTATCTTAATTAACAAAGCGGGTATTTATTTTAATTAACAAAGTTTTATTTAAAACAAAAATTATTTTAAAGTTTACCTTATTAACAAAGTTTATCTAAAATGAAATCTATTTAAAACAAAATTCATCTAAAAACAACGGAGTTATTTAAGTGGTCCATCCTTCTTTTGTTACTGTTGCGATTTTGTTACTCCATCCTGTATACAAGCAGTAAAATAATAATACAGCTTTCTATCCGAAGTTCCGTCGTAATCAACCACGATTATAATACACGTTCTGACGATCTACTGATCGATCAACGGGCAGGGCGTTACTGCAGCACGATCGAGCAACGTTTCGAAACGATATCATTTTCGCGAGAGTTCATTTTCCAGTAAATCGGTCGTTATCCGAGGGAAAATCTTCGGGGCCTGTCTTTTGTCGGACAAACCGATAAACCGGCTGTATGGAAACGGCCAATAAATCCATCGGATCGAAACTCGTTCCTCACCGGTGGAATATGCGTTTTGTAACGGAGTTCGGCGGATACGATATTTATTACGTGCAACGGGTACGGTTTTAACGCGTTTATCTACCGATACGAGCAATGGTTCTTAACCATTGCAAAACCTGCCCGATTCTCGATACACGCGAACCAGCGCGTGCCGACGTACGTAAATATCACGCGAACGCGTAACTTATCAGTTCACGAAACGTTATCGTTGGTCGTAATTGATCGTAAATCGTGCCGGACGAGAAACGGTTGTGTGTTTTCTCGATCGGTAAAAATCTCCGGACAGAATCTGTTATCGACGTCCAATTAGCATTCGACTCGGAAAATAGAATCGACGAGTTTTCAGCCTGTCGTTCAATTAAATCGAGCAGCCAGTACCTAAATTAAATTGAGCGATCGGTGGTTTGTTAAATATTAGACGCGAAGAGCTCGAATCTCGATACGATCGATCGACTTGGGACGCCAGTCACGCGATCGAAGAAGATAAAGAGCAACGGTGAGAAAAACAGTTGGATGGTGTAACAAAGTTTATGATCCTGCGATTGCGATTTCTCTACGATGGCTGCCATTTAAAATTATTCGAAAGGATAACGTACCGTAATGATAAAGTGAAATTCACGAAAATCAACGCGCATTGAAATTTCAAATATCGGTACTAGTGTCGTAGCTGTGTTTTCTTTCTAGTCGCGCGTTTGATCTTCTTTATTTTTTAACGACAGTTTTGTTCCGTGTGACGCGAAGCTCGAAGTCAGACGTTGATTAACAATTCACAGGCAGAAATGTCGTTTGAAGCTTATTTTTCAAGTTACAACTTGTTACTTGTATTTGCAAAATTGCAATGTTCCTCAGTTTTAAGTATATTTAAGTATAACCCAGGCGAAACACATGATAAGTTTATTACCTCTCAATAATTTCTATCCAGTGATATACCAACGAGTTCAAAACAAAAAGAAAGCGACAAATTAATATATATATATATATATACAGTTCGGTCACTCGTTATGGTCCGCAATCAGTTGCCAGCGCAAGTGGTTAACCTCTTGCGCTGGGGTGACGTACCATGTACGTCAAGAAATTTTTTTGCCCCAAATGCAGCATTTTGAGTATATTTAAGTACATTTTTAGTCAGTATTATTTACTCAGTTTTAAGTATATTTAAATGTAACCCAGGCAAAACAAATGATAAGTTTATTACCTCTCAATAATTTCTATCCAGTGATAGAGTTAAAAGCAAAAAGAAAGCAACGAATTATTATATATATATATATATATATATACACGGTTCGGTCACTCGTTATGGTCCGCAATCAGTTGCCAGCGCAAGCGATTAAGTACGCGTCCCCTCGGAAAGAACAGTCCAGTGCAAAGGGTGAAGCGAAAAAAAAAGGCGAACGAACTGAATTGAAACCTCTTTGACCTAAACACTCGAGTGACAGTTTCTCTGTCTCTCAAGAGACAGATCTGTCGTCTGACGTCTCTATTCGAGCGCATAGTGTTCCGGCAGACCTATCATTTGAAGACATACGTCGATGTTTGAGCGTTCGAGATTGAATGGCAACGTTATAAGCATGTTAATAGCTCGTTGGTTCACTGGTTCCGCCCGAACTTGGCTACGTCCGCTCGAGTCGATCTTCATTTACATACTACACAATGCTAATTACAGTTATTAGGACTGTCACGGTGTCCGCGAAATTTTCGTAAGCACCACGTATGTACACGATTAATCTTTGTACGCGTAACGCATACGAAGCAGCTGCGGCCAATTTTCTGCCATTTTCTTCAACGACCGATCATTCTGATCTCGGTCTCTGGCTCGTCACGTTTTTTATTTCACGATCATGAAATCCGAAACACGCCCGTTCGCTCCGAACATCTACATGTACATGCAATGCAAAACTCGAATTTTGAATTCAACGCAGAACCATTGAAAGTTTCGACAAGCGTTGAGAGTTTGGGTGGCTTGGTGAATATTTTACGAGCACATTCTCAACATCTTTTTATAATAGAATAAGGTTATTAAAATCAACGAACATTTCCGTTGTCACGAGTATATTCATTTACCAAAACTTTCAGGATTAATTTTAACACTGGAATTACCAAAACTGGTTAAAGTTACGAATATTATAATATAATACTTTTGTAGACGTGGGACAGTCTATTCTTAGAGATTTAAATAATTTTTCGTATATATAAATGAAAGCTTCTATTACCAAAACACTATAATATTTATTTATTATAATCCTTGCCTAGGCTGCTTAGGATGGCTTCCGGTTTACAATGTTTATCTCTTTACATCTTTCTTTCTTATTTTCTAACTCTATAACTAATTCTTAATGTCTACATCTTATGGAACTAATTTATCCTGTGCTCTATCGTATAATCTTATAGTCTTATAATCTACCATTATACACTTCAGTGCCCTTATAAATCTTGCAGTCTTCTTGTAGGAACTGAAAGTAAAAAGTAAAGAAAAAAAAAAAAAAAGAAACTATCTTCTACTGGTTTCTAATATTGCCCTTTCTTTGGCTTTGTTTCGCTTGGCTTTTTTTTCTGCCATAAAACAGTATAAAGTTTTCTAAAAAAAAAAGAAGCAACTGTATTGTAAATGCTATTTATTTCAAAATGTCTCTGATGGAAATTTTATGGCACATTTCAATGGTCAAAAGCCATAAACTCGAGACTTACTTACGAGCTTCGAGTTTCGAGATAATTTGAATCTTCGCAATTTAAAAAAAAAAAAAAAAAGAAAAAATTAAGCTGGTCAAACGATGAAGCTTCGAAGTCTCTTCAAAAGGCTGAGACCACCAAAGTGTTTGGAATCGCGTTTTGTCGCGTCTGGACGAGTGCTTGCTCTAATGTAGATAACTATCGTGTTCCCATCAAGATCTTCGTCGAGGGGGCATGTGTTTCATGCAAATGGGCCCGCTTGGATGGTTAAAGCGGCGGCAGGTGCGTTTGCTCGCGAAACTCGTGGCCGCTCGCGTTCGTCTTGCGCGCGTGCACACGCTTGACGAGTTCAGCTTGCCTCGGTCCTGAAACGTGCGGACGCGTGCAAACACGAGGATTGGCACCGGTGAAAATACAACTCTCTCTCTCTTTCTCTGCGCCCGTGATGTGCCAAGTGCAACGGACAGGGACGTTTACTCGCGAAAATAGTTCGCGTTCGATGTATCTTCTTGGTGCCTTGGCCGAGTGAAGAACGCATTATTGGAACGATTGCTAGCATCGTCGGGATAACACCGATGCAAGAATGTACGTACGAAGTAGCGGAAACGAAAGAAAGATTTGTTCGAGATAGCGTTATCATGTATTATATATTTCAAAAATTGTTATCTATAGTGTTTATCATGTTATTTATATGTTTTAAGAATTATTGTTATTTATAGTATTTATTATGTATTATATGTTTCAAGAATTGTTATTTATAGTGTTTATCATGTTATTTATATATTTTAAGAATTACTGTTATTTATAGTATTTATTATGTATCATAGATTGAATTATAGCGTTTATTATGTATTATATGTTTCAAGAATTGTTATTTATAGTGTTTATTATGTTACTTATGTTATTTATGTATTTTAAGAATTATTGTTATTTATAGTATTCATTATGTATTATAGATTGAATTATGGTGTTTATTATGTATTATATGTTTCAAGAATTGTTATTTATAGTACTTATTATGTATTATATATTGAATTATGATGTTTATTAAAAATCATCGACATTGTACCTGTTATAAAGTTGCTATATTTATTCAGTATATTGTGATACGTTATCTTTTCAATGTTTCAATAATTTCAGTAGATTTAAATTACTACAATAAATAGTATTTATAAATTACATTTGCATGTAATTAACAATTAGTATAATAATCATTTTTGAATCTCTAACAAATCAGAAAATAATTTTGAGTTATTGATTGCAAGATTATCTATAAAATATTCTCTAATGGATCAGACACTGAAAATTTTTTCTGCACCTCAAGAATATTTCTTAACGTGCAGAAAATGCTCAGTATCCAAAAACTATTATAAAACATCCAAAATATAGCTTTTGTTATAATTTGGTTTAGTAAGTAAAACAATTTTCTATCTGAGTTTCATTTTCTTTCTGTTCAATGACTTTCGATTTAAATGTCGTATTTTCGTTCGTAACGAAAGAATCATGATGAGACACATTAAGGATGCGAGGGAAGGTACAGAGGCAGCTGATGGTAGATACTCGGTCATTTTGTTGAACGTGTCTGCACCAAAGGATCGAAGCACGTTTCAAAAATGGTTTATCATTTGCTCTTTTCACTTGCTCCAACTTTCTTGCAAAGTGGCAGCTGTAGTGATTCGGTCCTTTTATCGGATCCTTATTTGGGCTGAAGTCACTTTTGACGAAGGTTCACTTGTCTTTTCCTCTTTCCGCTGCGATTTTGTTGATGTCAGCCGGAACTCGTCTCGAATACATTTAGAACTGAAGGACGAAGCAACTTTTCGGCAAAAATCGTTATTGCCATTCGCTCGACAAACTCGGCGAGTTTAATTTTCTTCGAGAATGTGAATTTGATTAAAGATCAGATATGGGTGATTTTAATTTTCTTCGGGAATTCGATTAATAATAAGAAATGGGCCATTTTAATTTCATTGAAGAATTTTGAATCATAAGAACGAATAGGCGATTTTAATTTTCTTCGAGAACTCGAATTTAATTAAGGATGAGGAATAAGCTAATCTAATTTTTTTTTAAATTTAAATTTGATCTTCTTAAATTTAAATTTTTTAAAATTCAATTAAAATTTAAATTTGATCTTCTTAAATTTAAATTTTTTAAAATTTAATTAAAATTTAAATTTGATTAATGATCAGAGACAGGCTATTTTAATTTTCTTTAAAAATTTGGTTCGAGAATGAAAAATGCATACTGAACGCGCTTCCGAGACTGAAAATTTGATATTTGTTTCTACTCATTTGCATCTTGGTTTCGTGTAATCTAGAGCAGCACGTCATTGGATACTTTGGCATGGAACATTTTTCACTGGGGAAGGTTGACTCGGTTAACATTGAACGACTCAAGAATTTAATATTCTGTCAAGGTCTATCCTCATTATACGAACATACGTTCTATATTCCGCAAAGTATTCACTTATGAATTAGTTCACAACTTATTCAAGAATAGTTCTACACGATGCAATCTGAATTCAAGTGACAGTAGAACGTGGCACGCGATCAGACAGTTAGACGCAAGTGGAATACAAAGTATTCTACATGCACTGTGTATAAATGCATCCATATAGAACATTGAAGAAGTATCCAGAGCAAAGTGTTCGTAATATTTAAAAGATGAAACGAATTTTTATTTGTTTTAAATTCCATTTCTTTGTAATGCCTTATTTTATGTAAATGCCATATTTTTATTTGCACATTGTTCATCTTCGGTTTAAAATGTTTCAAACAAAATCTACGTATATTTGAAATAGTGCTTCAATCGTAATATGTTTCTTGATGTTTGTGTTAATAATATGAAAAAATATTGCGATAGATGTTTATTAATTATCGACTACCTTTACTAATTGACGCTATCATGAACAAACGTATGCAACAGTAATATTTTAGTAAATTACTAAAATCCAAATATTAATGCTAATAATTAGTAATGTTAAGTTAATTAATTGGTTATTTAAAGTCGTTAATATTAATTAATATTGATGCTAGTTAATGTAAATATTATACAATCTATTGGGTTTTAATATAGATATATTCTGTCTCTATATATTACATATAATATATTACCTACTATTATAATACTATATTACCTATTATTACATATAATATATTACTTATTATTACATAATATAATATATTACTTATTATTACATATAATATATTACTTATTATATTACACATAATATACAACCAATACAGTTGCTCACATTAAATTGTAAATAGAGAAACGACAATTTAAGAAATCGTAACATTTTCATCATTGCATATATTCTATTTTCTCGCCTGATACTAAAAATTCAACGAATTGGCCAAAAAAATATCGTACAGCAAGTTTCAAAGAGCCATGGCAAAGGGGAGACCTTAATCTGCAAAAATCCATTGTAGATTAAAAAATTATGAAAAAAATTTTCTGTACACATCGTAATGGCAACTGATAGAATTTTCCGGAAGTGAGTCACCTTGTTATTTGCTGTCTAAGTGGAAAGGAACATCCTGGAATAAAATGAACGACGGATTTTGAAAGTGGAGGCTTCGAGTTCTGAGGTGAATTCAAATTGTTTGAAACGGAAACTGTAACTCAGCTGAGATACAGCTTCGTGTCCGAATGTTAACGTGAGAGAAGTACGTACAAATTCGTCTCACTGATTCCTAGATATTATCAATCGAACGTTTAAAAAAAAAAAAAAGAAAAAAAAAGAAGCGACGTAGAAGATTCGAAAGAGAAGATTCCCGGTCAGCAAAACGGATGCACTCGTGTAGGAAGTCCCGACGTTAGCGTTTCGACGGGAAGGTTGCACGGAGATTCTGGACCGCGTGCCAGCGTGGATGTGGCAATCCTCCAAGCTGCGTGGTAAGACAGAACTGTCACCCTCCTTTGCTTAGAACTTTGCTTAATAATTCACACAACACAAAGTTAACTGACGATGTGGGTGAGGGAGCCGATTTCGACCGAGAGGTAAATACATCTTGGCTTGGATGAAATCGTTTAAACGGCATGATGCATTACAGCTATAATATAATCCGACAGTGAACGCGGATTGTTGCGTTCGCAATAATTGTGACGTATCATCGCGCGAGACACACGAGCACGTTTACCTTGCAAATTCTTGCGCGTTGCTCGCAATTTCCATGCAAAAAGATACACCCTTCGTACCTGTTACGTTACTTCTTTTGCATTATGTATTGCATGGCACTTTGTATTTGTCCTTTGCACTTTGGACAAATACAAAGTGGATCCGTGGAAAAGTTATAAAGCAAAACTGGGAGCGAATGGAATTGAACGTGGAGTCTGGAGAATGTGATTTCAAATTTGTTTATTTCATTTTCCGTGAAGTCAGTCGTTTCAGCTATTATGTTTAATGTTAATTTTTTAATACTATTATTTACCAGTGATATAATGTAATATAGTATATAATAATATTATTATTAATTTTAACTAATATATAGCACATAAATAATATATAATATATAATATATAAATATTATTAATATTAATTTATATATAAGTATTATAGTATGTATAAATAATGTATAATATAATATAATAATGTATAATATAATATAAATAATGTATAATATACAAATATTATTAATATTAATTTATATATAAGTATTACAGTATGTATAAATAATGTATAATATAATATAATATATTATTAATATATAATATATAATATATAAATATTATTTACATCGCTAATATCTACAGTGACTCCCATTAACATTCGAACACTATTATGATAATATCGAAATATCGTCGTGATTTAAAATACCGAGTGTATACTTACCAAAACGTGAAACTTCATTCGCCAGAGATTTTACTGCCGACCATACTCTCCTCCATACGCCCTAAACATGAGGGGGCCACTTCGATATTTAACCCATTAATATTCCACAAGGGGCGTACCGCGTATTAATGCAATCAAACGTAATTGCAACATCGCGAATGCGAGCGCAACGTTTTGAATCGCGCGAGATTGGCCGCGGCGAGTTCGGCAAAAGGTTGGCCAATAAGATTACCGAGGGTTTAATTGGTAATTCGCGTTTAATTGAAGCCGTGCGTCGTGTGTGGCCATCGAAGACCTTCATCTTTCCAAGCTTCCTCGCGCGTCGTCGATCTCGCGCGCACGATCAAGGTCGATGCGTTCCCTTCATCTCTTGAGGCTCTTCCTTCATAAATTTCTTGCCTGTCCGTCGTTGCTAACGGGACAGTTCTCGGTGTCGCTCGATGTGACTGCTGGAGAACAACGTTCCTCCGCGTTGTTCTCCAACAGCTGAAGATCTTAGGAGTTGGAGATCGCAATGTTTTAGGAGGTGTTTCTAACCGAGGTGTTTCTATTTTGTTTCAGGTAAGAGTTGTTGGACTTTTCTTACGATCGATGCTCGTTGAAGATGTGTTCGAGGACGTGAGTACTTGAGAAATTACGCAAAGTCGAAACCTGGAAGTTTCACTATATACTATAATTATATTATATACTATATATTATAATTACTATAGTATAATTATACTATAATTGTATTATATACTATATATTATAATTAGTATAATATAATTATACTATTATATTACATACTCTATATTATAATTACTATAGTGTAATTATATCATAATTGTATTATGTACTATATATTACTATAATATAATTATACTATATATTATAATTACTGTAGTATAATTATTCTATAATTGTATTATATACTATATATTATAATTACTATACTATAATTATACTATTATAGTATATACTATATATTATAATTACTATACTATAATTATACTATTATATTACATACTCTATATTGTAATTACTATAGTGTAATTATATCATAATTGTATTATGTACTATATATTACTATAATATAATTATACTATAATTATATTATATACTATATATTATAATTACTATAGTATAATGCTATATATATAATAGTATATAATATAATATACACTATATACTATACTATATTATAATTATAATTATATACTATATACTATAATAATAAACTAAAGTATCATCATTTCTATCAGTATCAACATCAACATAAAATGCTCTACAATACTAAACAAACTCCACACAGGAACATTCTCTAAAATTTGATCGTCAGATGTTAAACATTGTCTCAGAAAGAAGAAAAATCGTACGCTATTCCCTTGTGGTCAATTTTTCGTAACAGTATTAGCGGCGAGTGTCGCGAGCAGAGGTGAAGAACAATCTCTCGCGAGATGTCTTCGAACTTTCAAGTCGCGGCATGGGAAAGCAAATGCTTTCTGAAAAGGAAATGGGAAGGAAACGGTTCTCAGGTATTTATACATCCACGCATTCTCGGCTGCTGCGTGGAGACGGCGGCGTCGGTTTCCTAGTAAACCCCGGAATAGACAGCGGCGCGTACGAGATGTTGAAACTCGCGATGGTGACCGCCTCCTCGCCCTCGTATTGTTCGTCGCCGTTTGTTCGTGCTGTGCACAAGCGGCGGGCAAACGTGCGAGCATCTGTCTTCCATCGTTTCTGGGAACGATCGTTGTACGGCCCGTGTTTGCAAATAGCGGTTAAGTGTGGAGGATATTAGGGCTGATGGGGAACGAGGTTATGGGGGAACTTTGTTGTGGGTGGCGCGTGCTTCGTTTCGTCCGCTGAATGAGCAGATTCGTGCTTCGTCAGTGGATTTACTCTGGGATCGTCGATGGAATGCCGTTCATGGGGAAGGATGACGAAGTCGTGTAACTGGGAAATCGTGGAGGGCTGGAATCTTTGTTCGTTGAGTTTGTCCCTGTCGTGGTCCTTGAATTTTTACTCGTTCTCATTTTTTAACGAACGAAGTTTTTGACGTTTGACGAATTAGTGTAACGTTCGTAGCAAAGTATTATAGGAAAAAAATCACTCCATTTTTTGATTATTTTGTTATTTATTGATTTATTATAGGACGGAATAGTTTAGAATAGTTGGAGTTAATATAAAATGAAAAATAACGATAAGAATTATTTTATTCATTATTTTATCACTGAATTGTTCCAGCTATAGAATAGAAGGATTTGGGAGATGAAATGAATCTTTTAAGATACATTTTTAAGATTTATCATCTTGTCTGTCCTATTACTAAATTATTCCTACCGAGTAAAATAATTATTTCATCTTTTAATTCGACTCGAGAGATTTACAGACAGTTGAAAAATTAGTACAGATGACGCGATGATCTTTAATTTTCAGTCTTTTAAATCATTTATCGTCCAAGTCTAAGAAAAGATAGATCGATCTAGCCAGTAGTAACAGCTGGTTCTAGACTTGGACGAATCGGGAGAGAGGAAAAAACTTTTCCTTGTTGATCGAAGGAAACTCGTTTCTTTGCTTTATGTTCCTCCAGAAGAGAGCTAACTTCCCTCCCTCCCGCCCCTTCCCATAATGGAGCGTTCGACTATTAATCGTAATTTGTTTTCGTTCTCGAGGAGAGCGTCGAGTGTGTAAGCAGCAAGCACCTGTGCGCGCCAAGTTCTCAGAAAGAAAATGATCTCGACGCAACCCCTTGCCGGGACGAGAATAATGTTTCTCGGCTTTTTAACACCGATTCTGTATCAACGAAGGCGGCGTCTTCACAATAACGATTTTATTCGAGGAAAAATTATTCGTTATTTACGAGTTTACGATTTTATTCGAGGAAAAATTATTCGTTATTTACAGGTTTACGATTTTATTCGTTATAAGGGAGTTGTAATGATAAATAAATGTTTCTCAAGAAATGACTTCACCGCTTCCTCTCTGCAGTCACAGTTGGGCATTATTCGAATCAAATTTTATTCGAACAACATTTCGAATAAAAATTCTTTGAGTAGAATTTTATTCGTATAATATTTCGAATAAAATTTTATTCGAAATGTTATTTGACTAAAATTTGATTCGAAGAATTTATTCGAAACGTCACTCGAATAAAATTTTTACTCGAAGAATTTATTCGAAACGTTACTCGAATTAAATTTTATTCGCAGAATTTATTCGAAACGTTACTCGAATAAAATTTTATTCGCAGAATTTATTCGAAACGTTACTCGAATAAAATTTTATTTGAAGAATTTATTCGAAATGTTATTCGAATAAAATTTTATATGAATAATGCCCAACTCTGTGCCCAGGATATATCTCTGTTTGTTTTCTCGTATCTTCCGGCGTTTTCTACGTTTTACGATTCTCAAAAACATTCCCCGTCTCGAACATTCTCTCATCTCGTAAATATCGTCGCGAATTCGGTCCTTCAGAATTTCGTTGGACATCTCGACCATCTGTTCTCCGGATTACCGTTCGTTCGTTAACGGTAAACGCGGACGTCTTTCGTTCGTTGCGGCGTTATCAGAAAGCAATATTTCGGAGCAAGATTGATGACGAGGAGGAGGATTGAAAAGTCGACGAATGAAAAAGAAGCCGGAGGCACCTCGCGATAATAACGGATGATTTATTACCGGTTGCCTCGTAATTTTCGCTCTGCTTGATTTTTCGTAAGAGCAGTAATTCTTCCGTTATTCGGAAAAAGCAACCGGGGTTCATCGTATTCCCGCTGGTTGTTTTTCAAACACCTGCCACGGTATCGTAGGCAACAGCTACTATAGCTCTTCGAACGTCCATGATTTTACCGACGAAACTTTTACCAAGCTCTTCCTTTTTTTTTTTTTTTTTTTAGCAAAGCCAGTGTTCTGCGCTTCGAGTCTTTATCTCATCTTAGTTTCTTCATTTTTTTTTTTCTTTTTCGTTGAACGTCGTTCATTTTACAGAGTGGAATCATCGATTCGATATTCTTAGATTGAAATAAACGTTCTTATCTCGTTGGATGTCGCAAGGTATACGGATATAAAATCTGGGTTATAAAATATCGATCGTAAATTGCAAATTATAATTACACCCTCGAGTCCGTACTAGATGTATTGTAATCTTGCAATCATTCATCTCATCTTTTTCGCTAAACATCCTTCATTCCGCAGAGTGGAATTATCGATCGAGATTCCTCGATCGAAATAAACGTTCTTATCTCGTAGGATATCGTAGACCAGGTGGATGTAGAATCTAGGTTATGGAATATCGATCGTAAATTGCGAATTATAATTAACCCTTTGAGTCCGTACTAGAGCATTGTAATTTTACAATCATTTCTCTCGTTATTTGTTTCATCGGCGTTTTTTCTTTCTGTTAAACATCCTTCATTCTGCAAAGTGAAATTATCGAGCCTTAGGTTGAAATAAACGTTCTTATCTTTCTTCGTTTCGCTTGCTTTTTTCTCTTTCTTTTCGAAAGTTTTCGACGAGACGCAACGAGAAGGAAATTCGCCTGCCGAGATATTTTTCGAATCGGCGATTTTAACGGATCCGCCGCGCAGCGTTGGCTCGCTGGCTCATTAAAATGCATGAAGAAGGAACATGGCGCTAGTTTGTAATTTGCAGAGCCATTAGTAATTATGTAAATACTCGCTGTTTATTGAAAATTATCTCGCCCGCTTTGGCACGCTTCGTCCGGCCTGATACCAGCTAATAACGCGATTACGTGTCAAACGATGTTGTTTTTCAATTTGTTTTCTCGTTGAAAGGAACCGAGCAATTCCACGATTATACACAGAGGCAGGGAGAGAAAATTGATGGAGAGGCTTTTGTTTATCTTCCATTCGCGCGACGCTTCCCGTTTCGATTAATATCAATTAGTTTCGAAGCTCTCTCGGCAGATCTCGTAAAAGCAGATAAAAAATTCATGAAATTTTCACTTTAGATTTCAGACGTTCTTTTCTCGCTATTCGCCTGGAAAATCGGATATTTTCGTCGAAATTAATATCGACACTATCGACACTATCGACGGAAGTACGATAATTGCGTATATATCTGTTTATTTCGATTGTTATCGTTTAAATTGATACGCGGAATAATTTTCAATAACGGTTAAACGCCGATTCGAGATGAGTATTCCTCACTTTCGAATCGAACCTTTATTAATACGCGTATTAATAAAATTATATTATTTAATAATTTAATTTAAAAATAAATAATAGTTATTTTAAAAATAAATAGTTATTTTAAAAAATAGTTTTAGTAAAATAATAATTTTGGGAATTATAGATAATTATTTTTTTTTTAAGTTACACGTATAGTTTGATATAAACATTAATTTTGTAAATTAAAATTAGTATAAAATAATTATATAACTTATATAAATACATGTAAAAATAAATAAATATTATTACATGTATTCATATAATTAAAGAATTAATTACTTTTTATTATTTTTATAACTATATCTGTGAAAAGTTTTACATTAAAGATCTTTGATTATGACAGAAGTTAACAGAATTTAAGATATAAATTTAATTTATTTTTAAAAAAATAGTTTCAGTGAAATAATAATTTTAGTAATATTATTCGATGAATCTTGGACTTTTGTACGAGAAGCCTAAAATCCTGTCGTTTCTTCGCCATTTCGTGGTTGCTTTGCGAATCTTGCGAATAGTTGATGCGCGAACGAAAGGTGCAACGAAGAAGCCGCGGACGGAATGATAAACGGTTCGAGTGTCAACCGATCTTTCTCGAGCAAAGTATGTTCGTAGAGAGGGAGAGATTTAGAAGTTCCTTGGACGATGTAATTTGTAGTCCATTCATTGGCCCCCAGGTATTACGCAGCGGCGGAATAATATAATTTACGAGCCTAGGCCGCTTTCCAACGACAGAGTTCGCCATTACGCAAGAACAAGGGGGTTGCTAATTGGCTTGCACCTGCACCCGTCCGCGGTTGGCAAGACGCGTTCCTGGAACAGCGTTTCGCTTCAACGAGCCTCCTCACCGGACAGCCAGAGAGACGATTTAACGACTTTGCCCTTAAACAGTTTAACAAGCCAGATATCCCTCGGCCAGCCGCGTAAACGAAACGAATAGGGTTTCAACTGCGAAACGCTATTAAAATCCGCGCCTGGCTTTCTAAAAAGGCTGTTTGCCGGTAAATTCGCGCTTCACAAGTCGGGGATATTTTACAATATAATGAAAATTTACACCCGCGGCTGTGCAAATGGTAAAACGGAGAGAGCTCTCGCGTGGAAATACCCTGAAATTACGTGCAGCTGGTTAACTCCCTTAAGCTTTGAGAGTTTTTAGCGAAGTTTTTCTGCGACAAAAGAAAAATTAAATTTTTTGAGCAATTGGGCAATTTCGGGAGTCGAATTGGTCAACTTCAGTTCTTCTTTTCTTTTCTTTTTTTTTTTTTATTACCTTCGAGAGATGAATTACTTGTTTGTTACAGGATACCTTTATCCTATTGTAATTATAATAGTATGATTAGTTTATCTTATAATTTCCTGTGAATTATAAATAGTTTCGGAGATAATTGTATGGATGTATGGACACCCGGTATGTCTGTATTATTTTACTCATTTTTTTTTTTTAATAGAAATTCATAGTTCATACATTTTCAATTATTAATTATCAGATTGATCGTAAACTGCGCTTTTTTTTGGTATGCAAAAAATGAAAAACGGCTTCTCTAGTACCCGTACGCCAGGTAATTTTTCACGAGCGTCCCTGTTTAAAGATAATATAACAAGAGATCTCACCAAAATGTTCCTCTCTTAACTTTCCATTTTGAATTTCAGCGCCGAACAAATAACTATCAGATTACGCGAATCACATGAGTCGTACGGTTTAAAATCAGAGTTAGCTGCATTTTAAGATATAGCGCAATCTCTTCCTCTTTAAAAATTCGAACGAATCCAAACCGACTGCATACGTCAGATTCACGGGACGAATTTCGAACGACGAGAGCGCGAGTTGTTCCGTAATTATTAGCGATTACAGGGAGGGTGGGGGGGGGGGGTGGAGGATAATTCAGCTGGCTCGAGTGCTTCAGCCGTTTAAAATATAATTTAACGAGGCGAGCCTCTCTTTACGGTCGGCGCTCGCGTATTTGCATAGGCAGACGAGCGGTGCACGCGGCGCAGATTGCGCCGATACACCGTGCACGGCCAATGTCATACCCGTGTTACTTCAACGGATACCTTTTAACGTGCCTTCGTGTCCCATCTCTCTTTGCGCGTTTGTTCACCCCGTGCGCGGCAGGTGCCCTCCGCCTCTTTATATCTTTTAATGAAAGAATCCTTCCCCCCCCCCCCCCTCTTCCGATTCGTTATTATTCATACGATCCTCTCGGTATGAATATCAAACCAGCGTGCAAGATGCTTTTACTGACGATGATTTCCTTTTTCTTTTTCTATTTTTCTTTTTTTTTCTCTTTTCGAAAACTCGCACCGCGCGAAGCAGATCTTTTAATTTGTTTTCCGCTTGATTCTTTCTCTTTTCGTCGGGTGGTTGTTGGAAATGGGAATGTTTCTACAAGCTAGTAGTTTTAAGCTTACACTTTCCTCGGTTTTTTTTTTTTTTTTTNTATTCTCGCGAAAGATCACAATATCATGTATTGTATTTGTTTTTTTGTTTTTTTTTTGTTTTTTTTTTTTTTTTCTTTTCCTCGGTTTTTTTTTTTTTTTTTTTTGGAGTGGATCTTTGAAAATGAGAGGAGATTATTACAGTAATTTGTAGCTGTTGTTTTTTTTTTCGAAAGCTCGCACCGCGCGAAGCAGATCTTTTAATTTTGTTCCTCTTGATTCTTTCTCTTTTCGTCGGGTGGTTGTTAGAAATGGGAATGTTTCTACAAGCTAGTAGTTTTAAGCTTACACTTTCTTCTTTTTTTTTTTTGAGTGGATCTTTGAAAATCGGAGGAGATTACACTAATTTGTAGCTGTTGTTTCTTTTTTTTTTTTTTTGAGTATTTGCGTTACGTGAAATTTTCAAAAATAGGGAGAATAATAAATTCCTTGTTATTATAGTAATTTCTGTACAGTGAGCGAATTTTTTAATTTTTCTTTTGCTTCTTTCTACTTTTGTCGGTGGTTATTATAAATGGGAATAGGTGAAAGATGAATGTTTGTACGATGAGGAGTGAGAACAGGCTACTAGTTGTCAGCTTACGTTTTCTCCTTTTTTTGAGTGGACCTTTGGAAAATGGAGGGAGATTATTACAGTAATTTGTAGCTGTTGCTTTTTTTGGAAAAATATTGTTGAAGCAGGTTTTCAAAATTAGGAAGAACAACGAATGGCGAGTGTTTCTTTAAGAAATTATTATTATATAGTAATTTGTATAGTAATGACATAGTCCATTTGAGTATAGAAAAACCTATTTAGATAGACTTTGCTCCACCAATTGTTGCTTATCGTATCAATAGTGAGATATTGTTCAATACTAGTGTGTTGAAGTGCTGGCATTCGCAAAACCATGTTTGAACAACGTGTTTCTAGTTTGCCTATTACGAAACTGTTAAACGCAGGACTGTTAAATGCAAACACGCGACACAGTTTCTTCACACGACATAATGTGCTCCGTACAGAAATCAAAGGGACATAGACCAGTAGATTTGCCAATAACGAGTAGAAAAATACTGGATCTAATAGCTCTCGTTTTCATAAATATTCATTTCTAATTAACTTCGTCGATGTTGAGAAATTTTGTGTCAGAGCTCTGTTGAATTAATAGATAACCAACAGATAACTCGTGCGTACGTGAACGAATTAATATTCTATTAATATTCTATAATTACTAATATTCTTAATATTAATTTATTAATATTATTCTTTTAATATTCTTGATATTATTAATTTATTAATATTCTTTTATGACTAATATTCTTAATATTATTAATTTATTAATGTTCTTTTATGAATAATATTCTTAATACTATTATTAATATTATTAATTTATTAATATCCTTTAATTATTCATTAATAATTTTATTTCTCGAAACCCTGCCGCTGGTTTCCTTTGTGCGATGCGGAAAATCCCCGAAAGTTCGCACGCGACAACAAACTCCACCGGCAATAAAAGATAATAACGCTACTAAGGTATCAATTCCCCTCCCTTCCCCTCCTTTGTCAAAGGAAAGAAAAGAAACGAACGGAGCGTCTCTCTTTGGAAACGTTGTTCCAAACCTCTCGTTCCAACGACGACAGCTATACGGATAATTTCTATGTATAATAATCCCCCTTCCGCCCCGTCGAGATTTCGCGAAAGACTCGCGCCGTTAATTCGAAACACACGGTGATACGCCGGTTCGCGCTGGGAACACGCCGCGAGAACAGACCGTCCTGATAGCGGAAGGATTAATGGATCTTCGTACGTGCCGGGATTTTGAAGAATTAGCTGCCGCGTTTTAGCAAACGTTCGCTCCCTCGGTTGGTTGAGCTTTAACTGTTGTTTCCAGACACGTCGTCTCGTGCTTCGGTTATTTTTTTTTTTTTTTTCAGAAATCGCGAGAGATATTTCAGAAATGTTATATACAGCCAGACTGCAGATAGTGGACGAAGGAAATTTTCGAAATTGGTATCAGGGGAATTATATACGGCGGACCAGATGTTATATCATGTTTGTTTTGAAGTCGTAAAATAAATTAAATTATTAATAATTTAATATATTATAAATCATAAATGGATCAGATGTTATATCATGTTTGTTTTGAAGTCGTAAAATAAATTAAATTATTAATAATTTAATATATTATAAATCATAAATGGATCAGATGTTATATCATGTTTGTTTTGAAGTCGTAAAATAAATTAAATTATTAATAATTTAATATATTATAAATCATAAATGGACCAGATGTTATATTACGTTTGTTTTAGAATTATTATTAATATATTATAAATTACAAATTAGACTATTATAATTATTATCTCTTTTATTATCTCTTTGCGCAATTTTTTTAGCTGTTTCTTTTAAATTTTCTTCTCTCTATTCTGAATTTAAACTTGATCTTCTTGATCTTTGATTATATTTTATTTAATTCTGGAATACATATTTGTGCATGTCTGTTTTATTTTTGAAAATTGTGCATTATCTCTGCACTATTTTTTATTTGTCTTTTAAATTTTCTTTCATTCACTTCGGATTTAAATTTCCTTCAAGATTGAGTTCCAAGTAAATTTTACTCTTATACTAATCTTACTATCTTTAACTTTATTTTTCAATTAATTTTACTCTTCTTGCACACCACAAGTAATTATTTAATTACCCTATGTACTTTATTATTAATTATTATTAATTATTTAATTACCCCCCATATGTTTGTTTAATTAAGTATACGTATTATTTTACAAAATTATGCATGTCTTTTATTGATTTTTTCTTCTGCTTACTTTTCTACATGATCAAGTTCCACGTAAATTTTAATTTCATCACGTCTTGTTCTCTGCAACTGATTATTTAATCACTCCATACATTTTATTTGAAAACATCTATTCTTTACCTTCTGTCCTCTAAAATTCAACAGTTTATCTAATTTTTGTCATCTGAAACGTGACAATGCAGTCTCGAAGATCTCTTATACTAAATGTTCTTTCAGAACAGTTGGTTTAGCGTCGCGTTTCGTCGAAAATCGACGCGTTCGAGACCAGGCGAAATTCAGGCGTTTACGTAGAACGTGTCACGCGTGAGATTGTCAAACCGCAGTTGCGCTTGTAACGCGTGCAGTCGAAATTTAATGGCACGGATCGACCACGAATGGGACGTGATCCTGCGATCCCCTGCCCATAATTTCGTTAACGTTCGAAATACGATTTAATCGCCTGTTGGACCGTGGATTTTATCGATCCTCCTCGACAGAGACGGCTCGTTTCCTATTTCATTATTTACCACATTTCATTTTCAATTACAGCTAGCTCACATCTACCCGCGTTTTCATTAAATTCCATTTTACACCACCACGTTTTCATTGAATTTCACTTTGCGTTACCTACGGCCTCGTTAAAATTTCATTTTACGTTATTACGTTCGACTTTCGTTCCCAAATTTTTTTCCCATTACATTGCAAAAGTGACGGGAAAAGTATACTTCAGCCAATTACTATGTGGACATAATTTAATTGATATAAATATAATTTAATCAGTTACCATCAGTACCTAATTCAATTAATATTAAATATTATATATAATTAAATTAATAATTAATATAATATAGTTAATATTTAAATATTAGATATACCAAATAAATATTTCGATGAAATAAATTTTATTTTCGGCCAAATTTTTAAAGATTGAACGAATGACATGACCTGCCACTTGTTCTTGTTTCGTTCAAAGCAATGATCGGCGTACAATAGTTCAACATACAAAGCGTACAAATTGTAAACACATTACCAGATCATTTTGTCACTGATGTCACTCGAGATGCTGATATTTCTAAATGATCAAGCACCGTATTTTACAACTAATACATGTGTCGCGTCTTGCGCGTTTCACTCGAGAACAGGTAAGCTCCGGCAGAAATTACCATTTTACAGCCTGGTGTACGGTTTCAAAGCGTTTGTCTGGATGGAACGCAGAACGTATTATCACAGTTTCTCTCAAGCTCCGGAATGCAAAACGTAAACGGAAAGGGCAGTCGTGATTCACAGTCGGCGTACAGTTCTGACGGTGATTAGTTGATTACAAAGTGTACCCACCGCGTTTCTGTTTCCATTTCGTAACCGTGCATTCTCTGATTATGCTGCTTGTCTTTGGAAAACAACGAAAACCCTGTTACCGCGGACAAGAAGACGAAAGAAAAAAAAAAAAAATAAATGGCACGAGACGCGACGCATTGGTATGGCCGGTATTCGTTTGCTCTCCGGTAAATTATGCGCGTTAAAGCAGCAGCTTATAGCGGTTAATTAACCGGTACGGTGTTGAGATCACCGGTTAATTTCTCTGAGCCTCCATTGTGAGCCCGTCATTCGAATGTCTGAACGAGAATTTTCGATTGCTCAGTTTGAGATGCTCGTAATCGGTTCTACACGGTTCTGCCCTTCTTATTACATAATATCAATTTAATTAAGTTTAATTTAAAAGAATAGAAATGGCCGTGAAAATTTCAAAATCCCTCCTCTAAAGCCATACCAACTTTTTCATTAGACGCACAATTGAAAAGTTATTTTCAGGTGAATCACCCTGTATATTAACATTGTATTATATTATATCAATTATTAATTTATATAAATCAATATATGTTATTATATACATACAGTCAATTGTGTGAATCTTGCACGCAATTGAGTATAATAAATCTAGTCTATTTATTACCAATAAGGGAATTTGCAAATGTTAGCTATCTGTTTGTTCTATTGTTTACAATATCTACATACTTCTTACTATTGTGCCATTACACGCTTAGAATGAAAATTTTCTCGCGAAAGCATCATGGCATTGTCATTAATGAGACTGAAAGAAGAACGAATGAATTGTCTAAACACGCGCATCATGATCGAAATTCTCAAAATTTCTTAAAATCTCATTACGTCCCGTATTATATAAATTTTTTTTTACCAACGAAAAATTCCACGGAGAACCTCTGGAATCCAGCAGAAAGTTTCGCGATAAATTACGTCGCGTATCGAGACAAACGTTTACGGAAGAGTTTCGTTGAAACGAAATTTCGCGGGGACACAGCAATGGAACGAACTTTCGGCCATAAAATCATCGACGAGTAGTTTTTAGTTGCCTGTGGATGACAGCCCCGAGAAGTCGACGCATTGTAGGGGCGGCTTAATATCGCCGCGACGGTTGGCCCATCGGTTCCATTTAGCAAAGACCTGTCGTCGTCGGTCTAGACTTACCGGCTGGCCGAGCAACCTTTTTCAAGCATGAAGCACCTCAAATTCAACGAGCCGGTCGTTCGTTGTGTCTGTAGTTAAAAAGACTAACCACGATTGCTAGATAGCGAACACCGAGCTCGTAGATAACAGATACAGCTCTTCTTGTAACGATTGTACAGGTTGTGGGAAGAAAAGTTCGTCCGTGGCTGTCACTGATGAATTTCACACCTTCGATTTCATGGAATACATGAATTGACCTTGAATTTCGAAACATTTTTTCTCTTTTCTTGCATTATATTCTACTCGCCGCGAAGGTAAAACCTAAAGATCGCGACCTAATAGTTTCTTTTTGAAAAATGGTAACGAAGTTTTTTAATCGCGTTCTAACAGCGACTTTATGGCTCTGGATTAGGTTTAACTAACATTTCATTTGTCATAGTTGTAGCATCAGTGTGAGTTTAAATCATCAAAATGATAAAACTAACTGTTAACTCGAAATATAAACGTTACATTCAGAATAATAAAGTCGCTGTTAGAACGCACGTTTACACGTATTTCCATCAAATCGAAGATGTAGAATTTAGCTATGATAGACAAACTTTTCTTTCCATCCTGTACATACGCACCATGTTTCTTGCAATTACCGTGACTGTTTATTGCGGATGATTTTATTGAATTGGAGCATATATTATACACTGTACAGGATGTCTCGTTTTAATTCATTTTCATTATATCCGTAACAATTCATCGTTCGAAAAAATATTTGTCTCGTTTCGAGCGATGACTGCAAATTTGTCTAGATGAAGATCTCAAAATTTGATCCACTTTCTAATAAATAGAATTACACTTTATATATATATATATTATATCAAAAATATATATTTTTATATATATGTATATCTAGGGATGAAAGATAGTACAAAAAGATCTACTGCATTTTACCAAATCATATACTTTGAAATATTCATTAAAATCTAGAGCGTATCATTCTATAGAATGCTCTCACACAGAATTTACACATATCAACTATCTTATGATTAACTGGAACTAAACGCACGCAACTTAAAGCTACGTACAGTTCAGTTTAGAAATAAAGAAGTGAAATAAAGAATGGAAACAAATTTTCACGATCTAAACTGAACTATAAGCTGCGTAGTTCTTAGCTTGATATCGTTTCACAAACATTGAAGTTTATCGTTTACCGTTTTACAACTCAGCTTGATAATGTTTTACAAACTTTAATGTTTGTAAAACGATATCAATTACCAGGTCTCACCACGAGGAGGTGACTACGCATGAGACCCACCCGGGCCCCAATCCCAACCACCCTCCATTACATGCAAATAACTCGGCATTCTTAAGGAATGCAGAGATTTTATTCTACTTGGCCCGGGGTTACGAACAAAGGAGACGAACGTTCCATAGTTCAATCTCTTCAGTCTAGATCTTAACTCTAAAGCGCATATATGAGATTGAATTATGGAACTCTGTCTGCTGAACAACAATCGCGTTAATAACCATACAATATATACACTCATACAATCATACATTACGTACATTACATACAATCATATATTACATACGATTGTACGTTACATACATGGCATACAATCATACATTACATACATTATATACACTCATACATTACATACATTCCATACGAATGCGAGTCGTAGAGTACGTCGCAATCAATCGCAGCCTCTCATACTGACCACACACTCGTCTAACATGAAAGTTATACAATAATTGTACAATAATTCGCAGCCCTAGCAGCGCATTCTGTATCAAAGACAAGTTTATTGAACTTTGAACGATATTAGGAGAATGAAACTATCAACACGCTTCAGAATCGTGTTTTGCAAAAGGTACAACGCGAAATGAAACCGCGGTTTGTTACTGTCGTTGTACCAAAGTAGAGTTTCCAACTTTTGCTGTCATTGTACCAAATCGGGGGTCGAGCACTTAGAGGCAAGTAGTCTAGTTCAACCCTTAACGACACAGTGGGGTTCCGTAGAACCACTGGAGTCGGATTACAAAGGACTAGACTACATGAACCTCACCTCGTTCGATTCGAACGCGGCTGCAGTTCCCCGATTTGACACACTAACAACGAAAGTTGGAAATTTTACTCTAGTGCAATGACAGTAACAAAAATACCCCTACTTTAGTGCAATGATAGTAACAAATGTAACCCAACTCTAACTTTTCTCTACAGCAATGACAGTAACCAAAGTAACTCTAGTGCAATCACAGTAACAAATGTATCTCTATTTTACTGCAATGACAGTAACAATAGTAATAACGAACGAGAAAAGAGAAGAGAGGAGGTGTCCCTAACTTCGTCTCAAGTTAAATAAACGTGTCTTTGTACAAAATGCGTTCACAGTGAATTTACAAATACTAACTATCTTATAATTAACTAAAACTAAACGCACGCAAATTAAAGCTAAGACGCACGCATCCCACGATGTCCATGCGAGATCCCTCGTCGTCCATCGATGGGGGCCCAATAGTTTACTTATCAACTAAGTGTACCTACGGTTCAGTTTAGATCGTGAAATGAAGAATGAACAGAAATTTTTACGATCTAAACTGAACTGTAGGTTGCGTAGTTCTTAGCTTGATATCGTTTTACATGCATTAATGTTTGTGAAACTCTAATGTTTGTAAAAAGATATCAATTACCAGGTCTCACCGCGAGGAGGTGACTACGCACGAGACCCACCCGGGCCCTAATCCCAACCACCCTCCATTACATACAAATAACTCGGCATTCTTAAGGAATGCAGAGATTTTATTCTACTTGGCCCGGGCTTACGAACGAAGGAGACAAACGTTCCATAGTTCATTCTCAAACTTAAGTCTAAGTCTTAACTCTAAAGTGCATGTATGAAATTGAACTATGGAACTCTGTCTCTTGAACAACGATCGCGTTAACAGTCATACAATGTATATACTCATACAATCATACATTACATACATTACATACAGTCATACATTACATACGATCATACGTTTCATACATTGCATGCAATCATACATTACATACATTGCATACAATCATACATTACATACATTCATTCATTACATACAATCATAAATTATATACGAATGCAAGTCATACAATATGTCACAATCCCTCGCAGCCTTTCATACTGACCACACACTCGTCTAACATGAAAGTTACACAATAATTGTATAATAATTCGCAGCCCTAGCAGCGCATTCTGTATCAAAGACAAGTTTATTGAACTTTGAACGATATTAGGAGAACTATCAACACGCTTCAGAATCGTGTTTTGCAAAAGGTACAACGCGAACTGAAACCGCGGTTTGTTACTGTCGTTGTACCATAGTAGAGTTTCCAACTTTTGCTGTCATTGTACCAAATCGGGGTTCGAGCACTTAGAGGCAAGTAGTCTAGTTGAACCCTTAACGACACAGTGGGGTTCCGTAGAACCACTGGAGTCGGATTACAAAGGACTAGACTACATGAACCTCACCTCGTTCGATTCGAACGCGGCTGCAGTTCCCCGATTTGACACACTAACAACGAAAGTTGGAAATTTTACTCTAGTGCAATGACAGTAACAAAAATACCTCTACTCTAGTGCAATGATAGTAACAAATGTAACCCAACTCTAACTTTTCTCTACTGCAATGACAGTAACCAAAGTAACTCTACTCTAGTGCAATCAGAGTAACAAATGTATCTCCATTTTACTGCAATGACAGTAACAATAGTAACAACGAACGAGAAAAGAGAAGAGAGGAGGTGTCCCTAACTTCGTCTCAAGTTAAACAAACGTGTCTTTGTAGAGAATGCGGTCACAGTGAATTTACAAATACTAACTATCTTATAATTGACTAAAACGCACGCAACTTAAAGCTAAGACGCACGCATCCCACGATGTCCCTGCGAGATCCCTCGTCGTCCATCGGTGGCCCGCTGGGGGCTCAATAGTTTACTTATCAACTAATTGTCCCTACAGTTCAGTTTAGACCGTGAAATAGAGAATAGAAAGAAATTTTCACGATCTAAACTGAACTGTAGGTTGCGTAGTTCTTAGCTTGATATCGTTTTACAAGCATTAATGTTTGTGAAACTCTAATGTTTGTAAAAAGATATCAATTACCAGGTCTCACCACGAGGAGGTGACTACGCACGAGACCTACCCGGGCCCCAATCCCAACCACCCTCCATTACATGCAAATAACTCGGCATTCTTAAGGAATGCAGAGATTTTATTCTACTTGGCCCGGGGTTACGAACAAAAGAGACAAACGTTCCATATTTCAATCTCTTCAGTGTAAATCTTAACTCTAAAGCGTATATATGAGATTGAATTATGGAACTCTGTCTCTTGAACAACGATCGCGTTAACAGTCATACAATATATATACTCATACAATCATACATTACATACATTACATACAGTCATACATTACATACGATCATACGTTTCATACATTGCATGCAATCATACATTACATACATTACATACAATCATACATTACATACATTATATACACTCATACATTACATACATTCCATACGAATGCGAGTCGTAGAGTACGTCG